>NC_041341.1:2124481-2286981 GCF_004354835.1 Perca flavescens
CCCCTAATACTGTACCTGAAGTCTCTTTTATATAGACCTTAGTGGTCCCCTAATACTGTATCTGAAGTCTCTTTTATATAGACCTTAGTGGTCCCCTAATACTGTATCTGAAGTCTCTTTTATATAGGCCTTAGTGGTCCCCTAATACTGTATCTGAAGTCTCTTTTATATAGACCTTAGTGGTCCCCTAATACTGTATCTGAAGTCTCTTTTATATAGACCTTAGTGGTCCCCTAATACTGTATCTGAAGTCTCTTTTATATAGACCTTAGTGGTCCACTAATACTGTATCTGAAGACTCTTTTATATAGACCTTAGTGGTCCCCTAATACTGTATCTGAAGTCTCTTTTATATAGACCTTAGTGGTCCCCCTAATACTGTATCTGAAGTCTCTTTTATATAGACCTTAGTGGTCCCCTAATACTGTATCTGAAGTCTCTTTTATATAAACCTTAGTGGTCCTCTAATACTGTATCTGAAGTCTCTTTTAGATAGACCTTAGTGGTCCCCTAATACTGTATCTGAAGTCTCTTTTATATAGACCTTAGTGGTCCCCTAATACTGTATCTGAAGTCTCTTTTATATAGGCCTTAGTGGTCCACTAATACTGTATCTGAAGACTCTTTTATATAGACCTTAGTGGTCCCCTAATACTGTATCTGAAGTCTCTTTTATATAGACCTTAGTGGTCCCCTAATACTGTATCTGAAGTCTCTTTTATATAGACCTTAGTGGTCCCCTAATACTGTATCTGAAGTCTCTTTTATATAGACCTTAGTGGTCCCCTAATACTGTATCTGAAGTCTCTTTTATATAGACCTTAGTGGTCCTCTAATACTGTATCTGAAGTCTCTTTTATATAGACCTTAGTGGTCCCTAATACTGTATCTGAAGTCTCTTTTATATAGACCTTAGTGGTCCACTAATACTGTATCTGAAGACTCTTTTATATAGACCTTAGTGGTCCCCTAATACTGTATCTGAAGTCTCTTTTATATAGACCTTAGTGGTCCCCTAATACTGTATCTGAAGTCTCTTTTATATAGACCTTAGTGGTCCCCTAATACTGTATCTGAAGTCTCTTTTATATAAACCTTAGTGGTCCTCTAATACTGTATCTGAAGTCTCTTTTATATAGACCTTAGTGGTCCCCTAATACTGTATCTGAAGTCTCTTTTATATAGACCTTAGTGGTCCCCTAATACTGTATCTGAAGTCTCTTTTATATAAACCTTAGTGGTCCTCTAATACTGTATCTGAAGTCTCTTTTATATAGACCTTAGTGGTCCCCTAATACTGTATCTGAAGTCTCTTTTATATAGACCTTAGTGGTCCCCTAATACTGTATCTGAAGTCTCTTTTATATAGACCTTAGTGGTCCACTAATACTGTATCTGAAGACTCTTTTATATAGACCTTAGTGGTCCCCTAATACTGTATCTGAAGTCTCTTTTATATAGACCTTAGTGGTCCCCTAATACTGTATCTGAAGTCTCTTTTATATAGACCTTAGTGGTCCCCTAATACTGTATCTGAAGTCTCTTTTATATAGACCTTAGTGGTCCCCTAATACTGTATCTGAAGTCTCTTTTATATAGACCTTAGTGGTCCTCTAATACTGTATCTGAAGTCTCTTTTATATAGACCTTAGTGGTCCCTAATACTGTATCTGAAGTCTCTTTTATATAGACCTTAGTGGTCCACTAATACTGTATCTGAAGACTCTTTTATATAGACCTTAGTGGTCCCCTAATACTGTATCTGAAGTCTCTTTTATATAGACCTTAGTGGTCCCCTAATACTGTATCTGAAGTCTCTTTTATATAGACCTTAGTGGTCCCCTAATACTGTATCTGAAGTCTCTTTTATATAAACCTTAGTGGTCCTCTAATACTGTATCTGAAGTCTCTTTTATATAGACCTTAGTGGTCCCCTAATACTGTATCTGAAGTCTCTTTTATATAGACCTTAGTGGTCCCCTAATACTGTATCTGAAGTCTCTTTTATATAGACCTTAGTGGTCCCCTAATACTGTATCTGAAGTCTCTTTTATATAGACCTTAGTGGTCCCCTAATACTGTATCTGAAGTCTCTTTTATATAAACCTTAGTGGTCCTCTAATACTGTATCTGAAGTCTCTTTTATATAGACCTTAGTGGTCCCCTAATACTGTATCTGAAGTCTCTTTTATATAGACCTTAGTGGTCCCCTAATACTGTATCTGAAGTCTCTTTTATATAGACCTTAGTGGTCCCCTAATACTGTACCTGAAGTCTCTTTTATATAGACCTTAGTGGTCCCCTAATACTGTATCTGAAGTCTCTTTTATATAGACCTTAGTGGTCCCCTAATACTGTATCTGAAGTCTCTTTTATATAGGCCTTAGTGGTCCCCTAATACTGTATCTGAAGTCTCTTTTATATAGACCTTAGTGGTCCCCTAATACTGTATCTGAAGTCTCTTTTATATAGACCTTAGTGGTCCCCTAATACTGTATCTGAAGTCTCTTTTATATAGACCTTAGTGGTCCACTAATACTGTATCTGAAGACTCTTTTATATAGACCTTAGTGGTCCCCTAATACTGTATCTGAAGTCTCTTTTATATAGACCTTAGTGGTCCCCTAATACTGTATCTGAAGTCTCTTTTATATAGACCTTAGTGGTCCCCTAATACTGTATCTGAAGTCTCTTTTATATAAACCTTAGTGGTCCTCTAATACTGTATCTGAAGTCTCTTTTATATAGACCTTAGTGGTCCCCTAATACTGTATCTGAAGTCTCTTTTATATAGACCTTAGTGGTCCCCTAATACTGTATCTGAAGTCTCTTTTATATAGACCTTTAGTGGTCCACTAATACTGTATCTGAAGACTCTTTTATATAGACCTTAGTGGTCCCCTAATACTGTATCTGAAGTCTCTTTTATATAGACCTTAGTGGTCCCCTAATACTGTATCTGAAGTCTCTTTTATATAGACCTTAGTGGTCCCCTAATACTGTATCTGAAGTCTCTTTTATATAGACCTTAGTGGTCCCCTAATACTGTATCTGAAGTCTCTTTTATATAGACCTTAGTGGTCCTCTAATACTGTATCTGAAGTCTCTTTTATATAGACCTTAGTGGTCCCTAATACTGTATCTGAAGTCTCTTTTATATAGACCTTAGTGGTCCACTAATACTGTATCTGAAGACTCTTTTATATAGACCTTAGTGGTCCCCTAATACTGTATCTGAAGTCTCTTTTATATAGACCTTAGTGGTCCCCTAATACTGTATCTGAAGTCTCTTTTATATAAACCTTAGTGGTCCTCTAATACTGTATCTCAAGTCTCTTTTATATAGACCTTAGTGGTCCCCTAATACTGTATCTGAAGTCTCTTTTATATAGACCTTAGTGGTCCCCTAATACTGTATCTGAAGTCTCTTTTATATAGACCTTAGTGGTCCCCTAATACTGTATCTGAAGTCTCTTTTATATAGACCTTAGTGGTCCTCTAATACTGTATCTGAAGTCTCTTTTATATAGACCTTAGTGGTCCCTAATACTGTATCTGAAGTCTCTTTTATATAGACCTTAGTGGTCCACTAATACTGTATCTGAAGACTCTTTTATATAGACCTTAGTGGTCCCCTAATACTGTATCTGAAGTCTCTTTTATATAGACCTTAGTGGTCCCCTAATACTGTATCTGAAGTCTCTTTTATATAGACCTTAGTGGTCCCCTAATACTGTATCTGAAGTCTCTTTTATATAAACCTTAGTGGTCCTCTAATACTGTATCTGAAGTCTCTTTTATATAGACCTTAGTGGTCCCCTAATACTGTATCTGAAGTCCCTTTTATATAGGCCTTAGTGGTCCCCTAATACTGTATCTGAAGTCTCTTTTATATAGACCTTAGTGGTCCCCTAATACTGTATCTGAAGTCTCTTTTATATAGACCTTAGTGGTCCCCTAATACTGTATCTGAAGTCTCTTTTATATAAACCTTAGTGGTCCTCTAATACTGTATCTGAAGTCTCTTTTATATAGACCTTAGTGGTCCCCTAATACTGTATCTGAAGTCTCTTTTATATAATTTTCAATTCAATTTCAATTTTATTTATAGTATCAAATCATAACAAAAGTTATCTCGAGACACTTTACAGATAGAGTAGGTCTAGACCACACTCTATAAATTCCAAAAGCCCAACAATTACAGTAATTCCCTCAAGAGCAAGCATTAGCAGTGGCTATTGCGACAGTGGCAAGAAAAACTCCCTTTAGGAAGAAACCTCGGCAGACCCAGACTCTTGGTAGGCGGTGTCTGACGGGCCGGTTAGGGGTGATTTAACAGTGGTGATAACAGTCACATTAGAAGTCACATTGACTTTGAAGGTTATCGTGGAAGTTCATGTCATAGCAGGGCACATCGTGTCATACTGAGTATTGCAGTCTCCTATACCGGATCCTGACTACTCTGTGCATAGGAACATCACAGCAGGGCGAAGCGGGATGTAACGTGGCGCTGCAGAGCACGGGGAGGCTGCGGATGCAGCAGGACGCAGCAGGATGCAGCCGGAATGCAGAGAATCGCAGAGAGCATAGCTCTGCGAAGAAGAAATTTATATAGACTCCGGGGAGTAAACTCCCAGAGCTAGATTAGTAACAAGCATTTCTGGGACAGGATGCATACAAAAAGTAACAAGTAGAGATGAGAGAGCAGCTCAGTGTGTCTTAGGGAGGAACAGCCTCCCGGCAGTCTAGAATTGTAATAGCATAACTTAAGAGAGGCAGGTTAAAGAGAGGTGCCTGGTCGGGCTAGAACTCCCCCAACCGGTCGGGCTGTACTGGACCGCCTCCCTCTACTCTCGCTCGATTATTAATTATACAGTATAGAAAAAAAAATACTGATGACTACGAGGAGAAGCAGTGGGCCTTAGGTGGACGCTTCAACTCCTCGTCCCTAACTATAAGCTTTATCAAAGAGGAGGGTTTTCAGTTTACTCCTAAATGTGGTAACGGTGTCTGCCTCTCGAACCCCGACTGGGAGCTGGTTCCACAATACTGGAGCCTGATAGCTGAAGGCCCTGGCCCCCAGTCTACTTCCAGAGACTCTAGGAACCATAAGTAGCCCCAAGATTCTGGGAGCGCAGTGCTCTAGTGGGACAATAAGGTACTATGAGCTCTTCTAAGTATGATGGTGCTTGACCATTTAGAGCTTTGTAAGTCAGGAGGAGGATTTTAAATTCAATCCTATATTTCACTGGAAGCCAATGCAGAGAAGCTAATACAGGAGAAATATGATCTCTTCTCTTAGTTCTCGTCAGAACACGTGCTGCAGCATTCTGGATCAGTTGGAGAGTCTTAATGGACTTATTTGGGCAACCTGATAATAAGGAATTGCAGTAATCTAGTCTAGAAGTAACGAATGCATGGACTAGTTTTTCAGCATCGTTTTGAGACAGGATATTCCTAATTTTGGCAATGTTACGAAGATGGAAAAAGGCTATTCTTGAGGTTTGTTTTAAGTGGGCGTTGAAGGATATATCCTGATCAAAAATAACTCCTAGATTTCTGACAGTAGTGCTGGAGGCCAGGGTAATACCATCCAGAGTAACTATATCTTTCGAAAACGAAGTTCGGCGGTGCGTTGGTCCTATCACAATAACTTCAGTTTTGTCTGAGTTTAACATCAGGAAATTGTGGGTCATCCAGGATTTTATATCCTCAATACACGTTTGAAGTATAGACCTTAGTGGTCCCCTAATACTGTATCTGAAGTCTCTTTTATATAGACCTTAGTGGTCCTCTAATACTGTATCTGAAGTCTCTTTTATATAGACCTTAGTGGTCCCTAATACTGTATCTGAAGTCTCTTTTATATAGACCTTAGTGGTCCACTAATACTGTATCTGAAGACTCTTTTATATAGACCTTAGTGGTCCCCTAATACTGTATCTGAAGTCTCTTTTATATAGACCTTAGTGGTCCCCTAATACTGTATCTGAAGTCTCTTTTATATAGACCTTAGTGGTCCTCTAATGCTGTATCTGAAGTCTCTTTTATATAGACCTTAGTGGTCCACTAATACTGTATCTGAAGTCTCTTTTATATAGACCTTAGTGGTCCACTAATACTGTATCTGAAGACTCTTTTATATAGACCTTAGTGGTCCCCTAATACTGTATCTGAAGTCTCTTTTATATAGACCTTAGTGGTCCCCTAATACTGTATCTGAAGTCTCTTTTATATAGACCTTAGTGGTCCTCTAATACTGTATCTGAAGTCTCTTTTATATAGACCTTAGTGGTCCCTAATACTGTATCTGAAGTCTCTTTTATATAGACCTTAGTGGTTCACTAATACTGTATCTGAAGACTCTTTTATATAGACCTTAGTGGTCCCCTAATACTGTATCTGAAGTCTCTTTTATATAGACCTTAGTGGTCCCCTAATACTGTATCTGAAGTCTCTTTTATATAGACCTTAGTGGTCCCCTAATACTGTATCTGAAGTCTCTTTTATATAGACCTTAGTGGTCCTCTAATACTGTATCTGAAGTCTCTTTTATATAGACCTTAGTGGTCCACTAATACTGTATCTGAAGTCTCTTTTATATAGACCTTAGTGGTCCCCTAATACTGTATCTGAAGTCTCTTTTATATAGACCTTAGTGGTCCCCTAATACTGTATCGGAAGTCTCTTTTATATAGACCTTAGTGGTCCCCTAATACTGTATCTGAAGTCTCTTTCCCAAAATTCAGCCTTGGTGCAGGATTACAGCCACTAGCCAAGTCCCGCCCTTCAATAGCATTCACACACTACTATTGGCCAGGCCTCCATGCTTACATGTACAGGTCCTATCCCACTGACCAATCCCCTGACCCTAACCTTAACCACTCGAGGTCAAATGACTAACCCCAACCAATCGGGCTGCTTCGTAGGGCAGGTCTTGGCGTGGCCATAGTGGGATACAGAAACCGATACGTGCCAGACAGTTGTTTAGCGTAGAGAAAGGAGGCTGAATGTGTAACTTCTCTCTCTGTGCCGTGTCAGGTAACATCGTCCCTCAGTTCTTCAGCATGAACCGGCCGCAGCCCCGACAGCAGCCTCTACAGTTGGGGGGGTCCCTGCCGTACCGACGGCCCCCCTCTGTGACCGGCCAGCCAATCGGAGCAGAGAACCAGATCAACGGTGGCCCCTACTACAACCAAAGCCCAGGTACGCTCCGTCTGGTCCTGGTTCTGGTCACACGGGTCAGCCCTTTTCTACAGTTTAATTCAGACTTTTCATTTTTTTTCAAGGTTTTTGTAGCTTTTCCCAACACATTTGGCACTTATTTTATTTTTTTTTTCACGACTTTGTCTCTTTTTTTTCGAAGTTTTTAGTGCTTGATTTTTTGTTTAGTTTTTTGTCTCTTTTTTTTTCCAACATTTTTGCTTTTTGACGCTCTATGTTAAATTATTTTGGGAAATAAACAGAATTAATAGAAAGTTAATTCAGACTGATAGAACTCTTATTGTGATTATTAGTTTAATAAATAGTGTGTGTGTCTGTGTGTGTGTCTGTGTGTGTGTCTGTGTGTATATGTATGTGTGCGTCTGTTCCATTTGTCTGTGTGTGTGTGTATGTGGGTTTCTGTTCTGTGTGTGTCTGTGTGTGTGTGTGTGTGTGTGTGTGTGTGTGTCTGTCCTGTTTGTGTGTGTTTCTGTGTGTGTGTGTGTGTGTGTGTGTGTGTCTGTTCTCTGTGTGTGTGTTTCTGTTCTGTGTGTGTGTGTGTGTGTGTGTGTGTGTGTGTGTGTGTGTGTGTGTGTGTGTGTGTGTGTGTGTGTCCTGTTCTGTTCTGTGTGTGTGTGTCTGTTCTGTTCTGTGTGTGTGTGTGTGTGTGTGTGTCTGTCCTGTTTGTGTGTGTGTCTGTTCTCTGTGTGTGTGTTTCTTTTCTGTGTGTGTCTGTTCTCTGTGTGTGTGTGTGTGTGTGTGTGTGTGTGTGTGTGTTTTCTTTTCTGTGTGTGTTTCTTTTCTGTGTGTGTTTCTGTTCTGTGTGTGTGTGTGTGTGTGTGTGTTTCTGTGTGTGTGTGTGTGTGTGTGTGTGTGTGTGTGTGTGTGTGTGTGTGTGTCTGTTCTCTGTGTGTGTGTGTGTGTGTGTGTGTATCTTTCTGTTCTGTGTGTGTGTGTGTGTGTGTGTTTCTGTTCTCTGTGTGTGTCTGTTCTGTTCTGTGTGTGTGTGTGTCTGTTCTGTTCTGTTGTGTGTGTGTGTGTGTGTGTGTGTGTGTGTGTGTGTGTGTGTGTGTGTGTGTGTGTGTGTGTGTGTGTGTGTGTGTGTGTGTGTGTGTGTGTGTGTGTGTGTGTATATGTGTGTCGGCAGCCTCCCCTCCGCCCCCCTCCCTCCTCCAGTTCAGTCCTCAGCTTCCTCTGATGGGTTTCGTTGCTCGAGTTCAGGAGTCCAGTGAGTATGACTGTTTGGTTTCCAATCACAGAGTACTTCTGCATGCACACTAATATTCTGAACATGACAATATTATGAATATAATATATGGTCATGTAAACAGCATATTCTGTTTCTATTGGCCTTTTTTTAAATAGAGCATTTCCAGATTAAGACTTGTGGGATATTCCGGTATTATTCAGGTTTTAGAGGCATTCTTTGGACATGTATACAACACATTCAGAGTATGCGTCTCAATCAGGGTTTTTACTGCAGTTTGTGACAGTTTACGTACTCTCGGCTGTTTACGGCTTACGGTCAACTCAGTGCGTTGCTATGGCTGCTGTACACAAACCAACCAGGCGACAGTTTGCATGGCTGCAGACCCGATAACAAGGAGAAACACAGCTACTTTGAAACATCATCAAAGACTCGGATATCAACAGGTTTCTGGATATGAGCCGACCTTTTCAAGAAGCTGGTTGAAGGAATGAGAGAGGGAACGCTGTGTTCACACGGTCTAACAAGTCCTCCACCGCTGGAACACCTTGAACACATCCTATTTTGCACGGCTGCATGTAAACGAGAATATTAGTGCAAAAATATTCACTTTCATTGGACGTGTAAACAGCTTAGAGCACTGGTTCTCAAACTTTTTTCAGTAATGTACCCCCAGTTTGAATTGTGTTTTTAAGCCAAGTACCCCCTGACCAGCGGTAGATTTACCAAACAACAGCAACATGTAACTGAAAAACATTAATATGCTGATGAAAAAAAGGCAACAGAAATTTTTTAAATGAAGTTAAAAACTTGGAAAAAGTCGGTAGAAAGAAGGACGTAAGGCAAGAAGAGGTGGAAAATAGTATCAAAGACTTCGTAAACAGCGACAAAAACTTCGTAAACAGCGACAGACTTGGAAAAAAAAAACACAGTAGAAGGAAGGAAGGCAAACTTGGGGGTAAAAAGGTGACAAAAACCTTGAAAAAGGCAGAATTGTTTTTTGAAAAAAGCGACTGTGATAAACTTGGAGAAAAATAGAAGACAGTAGAAAAAAGGAAGGAAGGAAGGCAAGAACAGATCGACAACAGTGACAAACTTCGTCAACAGCGACAAAAACTTCGTAAACAGCGACAGACTTGTAAAAAAAAACAGTAGAAAGAAGGAAGACAAACTTGGAAAAAAAAGTGACAAAAACCTTGAAAAAGGCAGAATTGTTTTTTTTTGAAAAAAGCGAAGAAAAGAAGACAGTAGAAAAAAGGTAGGAAGGAAGGCAAGAACAGATCGACAATAGTGACAAAAAGTGACAAACTTCAAAAACGTAGAAAACAGCGCTCACGTACCCCCTGCAGTCCGCCAGAGTACCCCTTGGGCAGTGTTGCCACAGTTACTTTGAAAAAGTAACTTAGTTACTTTACAGATTACTTGATTTTAAAGTTAGTTTAGTTACTTTACAGATTACTTGATTTTAAAAGTAACAAAGTTAGATTACAAGTTACTTTATTAGTTACATGCAGCAGCTGCCGACAACCCCCGCCCCCCCACAGCCTCAACATAAACATGACAACCGGTTTACTGTGAGGCAGCTCGGCGTGGCCAGTAGTAGGATCTGGTTTATTATGGCACCAAAGAGAGCCAGTCAGCTGTGTTTGAGGGCAGCCCTTCCTCTACAACATACTGCAAGACCAACTTCTTCAACTCTCCCCCACTTACTGGTTTTGCACCGAAGTCCATCTTTAGTTGTTTGGGTGGTGGGGGACCTCCTGCTCTCTGCTTCGCCTCCACCTGCTGGGACTTGCTCTGTAGGTTTGACTGCAGCGCTGAGACTCCAAATGGTTCTTCAGATTTGACGTATTGTTTGTGTAGCTAGATGGAACTTTGTCGCCACCAGCACAGAGTATACAACGAACCTTAATACTGCCGTCTTCAGCTGACACAAACTCTAAATAGTGACATTTCCTTCTCTCTCCTCCCTCCATTGTTGTTTACGTTTGTGTCGTATACGTGACTTCACTCCCCGAGACGCAAGAAGAAATCAAAAATATATATTTTTACTAAGGAAAATGACAAATAGTAACGCACAGTGACTTGGATAAGTACTTGGATAACTTTAATCTGATTACTGGTTTGGAAATAGTAACGCGTTAGATTACTCGTTACTGAAAAAAGTGCTCAGATTAGAGTAGGGTTAGAGTTAGGGGGTTATCACAAGGCATCACTGCCCTTGGGGGTACACGTACCCCCATTTGAGAAACTTGGCTTAGAGGAATATTGTCTTTTTGCATGTAAACATTGTCACAGAAATGTCTTTTTCTTGGAAATACAAGTCCGTCTCATCTATTTAACGTGCGTGCAGCGCGTGCGTTTCTGAATGTTTAACGTACTTCCTCACCTCCAGTCTCAGACACCCCTGCCCCCCCTCACCCGGCTGCCGAGAGCCAATCAGGGCCCGAGGAGCCTCTGCTTACTCCGAGTCCCCAGCCGCTGGAGGACGGGCGAGAAGAAGAGGACTCGGCCGTGGTGGAGTACAGCGACCCGTACGCGGAGGAGGACCCACCGTGGGCCCCAAGGAGCTACCTGGAGAAAGGTCCGTACACTAAAACAGAGTCCGGACTGGCCCCCCCCTTTTAGTTTGAACTAAGAAAGGGCGACAAAGGAAGAGGAAGGTTCATGATGTCTGTTAAGAAAAAAAGATGTGGTGAAAACTGTGATGGATACATGTTCATTTAAGTGCACATGTGATAGTCTGTTAATGTAGTGACAGTGTTTAGGCAGGATTAATCATTAATTAATCATGTTTTTTTTTTTAACTACTGTAGTTAGAGCTGGGCGATTTGTTTCCCTAAAAAAATCTGCAATTTTTTTATAAAAAGCTCGATTTTCGATTCGATTTCCCCCCTCCCCCCTTCCATTTAAAACAAAATAACTGCGAACTGTAAATATATTTTAAAAATATATATTTATTGTATTTAATTAAAGTGCCTCAACATAAACAAAATTGCAAAGGCAAACCCTTTCTCTAAGTGAAAAGTCACTCTGCAGTGTGCAACAAAGATTGTTAAACATCCAAATTATTTATACTGTATTTGGATTTTAAAAAAAATGATTTTTTGAAAATATGAATCGATTTGAACTACAACCTCGATTTTTAAATCAAATAGATATTTTTCCCAGCCCTAACTGTAGTGCAGAAAATTACAACACTAGAGCTGGGACGATATGCTTTTGTCCAGATTCCATTCTTTCCCTAAACATGGGCCCCGATTAGATTTGTGTTGTGATTTTCCTTTATTTTGATTCTCAAAGTGGCATCATGACTTTGTGTTAACATGCACGCCAGTTTCCTAAAGCCAAATGGCGCATTTTCAGCTATCCACGTGTACATCTATGCTGTATATCACGAGAACAACGTCACAAAAAAAATAGTAACACAAAAAAGTGACAAAAACATGGAAAATAATGACAAAAAAAACGCTTAGTAAAACAATAAACGGTTGGGTTTAGGTAAGAAACATTGGGGGGAGGCTTAAAAAATAACTTTTCCTGGGTGAAAAGTACTAATTTTTCAAATGCTATAAAATCTTATAAAACACCCAAATTCAACGAAAGTAGTGAACTGATCATTTATTGAACTTGTGAAGAGTAACGGTTGTATGGAACCATCCACGTTGTGTTAAAATTTGGTTGAAAGATGAAAAAAACAAAACAACAGGAGGGATAATAATATTGTGGTGTGTTTGTTCCCCCAGTGGTGGCCATCTACGACTACGCGGCCGACAAAGAGGACGAGCTGTCGTTCCAGGAAGGGTCGATCATCTACGTCATCAAAAAGAACGAGGACGGCTGGTACGAAGGCGTGATGAACGCCACCACTGGCCTCTTCCCGGGAAACTACGTGGAGTCCATCATGCACTACGCCGACTGAAGACGAAAGAGAGGGGGACTCTTGTTTGTGCGTCTTTGTCTCCGGACGCGCGTTGTCTCGCTGCGGTTCAGCGTCTCGGATCTGAACCGGAAGAGGGAAGATGACTCGCCTCCGTTTGTTTATTTCCTTTAGAGTCCCACAAATCAACCGGAGCATCACAGTTTGACTAATATTTTAGTGTGAGTGTAGTTCATTGGATAGAATCAGAACCTGTAAGTGAGCCTTGTTTAGACTTGTTCTTACATCCGTCTCTTTCTACATTACATTACATTACATTATTACATGTTGTTTAGCTGACGCTTTTATCCAAAGCGACTTACAATTAAGTGCTTTCAACTGTGAAGGTTCAAACTCCAGACAACAAGTAGTAAGTGCAAGTACATTTGCTTTAAATAAGCTAAGCTGCGAAGAGACATACGAAAGTGGAGGTTCAAGAATTTTTATCCGAGGTGTAGTCGGAAGAGATGTGTAGGCTTTCGGCCATCCTGATGTCGATGGGGAGCTCGTTCCACCATTTGGGAGCCAGGACAGTGAACAGTTTGGGATTTCTTTGAGTGATTAGTTCTCCCTCGCTGTGAGGGGGCAGCAAGCAGTTTGGCTGATGCAGAGCAAAGTGGGCGGGTTGGGGTATATACAGTACAGTACAGGCCAAAAGTTTGGACACACCTTCTCATTCAATGTGTTTCCTTTTTATTTTCATGACTATTTACATTGTAGATTCTCACTGAAGGCATCAAAACTATGAATGAACACATATGGAATTATATACTTAACAAAAAAGTGGTAGCCACCCTTTGCTTTTTTATTAATAAGGGAATAAGTCCACTAATTAACCCTGACAAGGCACACCTGTGAAGGTAAAACCATTTCAGGTGACTACCTCATGAAGCTCATTGAGAGAACACCAAGGGTTTGCAGAGTTATCAAAAAAAGCAAAGGGTGGCTACTTTGAAGAATCTAAAATATAAGACATGTTTTCAGTTATTTCACACTTTTTTGTTAAGTACATAATTCCATATGTGTTCATTCATAGTTTTGATGCCTTCAGTGAGAATCTACAATGTAAATAGTCATGAAAATAAAAAGGAAACGCATTGAATGAGAAGGTGTGTCCAAACTTTTGGCCTGTACTGTATATACCCATAAGGCCTTGCATTTCGGGGGTTTCCTAATGCTGGATCGGATTATGTTCTCAAATAAGTATTAATACGTTCTCCTGTTGGAGGAATGGGAGGTGTTTCAGGCGTCTTAATGTTATTTTATATATATATATATATATATATATATATATATATATAGTGTGAAGGTTCCCAATGTTTCTGTTCCTCAACATAGTCTCAGAGACGACAAGAAAAGATGCGATTTCATATTTTGTTGTTCTTGTGATCACGAAAAATTGGTTTCAAGGTGCCGACATAACCGGTTATGTTTTCCAGAAATCACAAAAATAATTCAGCGAAATCTCACTTTTCCTTCCTCTTTGAGTCAGAACTCAGTTTAATCTGAACACACCGACCTGAAACCGATTCAGTGTGACTCCATGTCTGAGTGCATTGTCCAAAAGACGCTGTTTATATAACTCCAGGAGCTCCGAACTGTTATTTTAACAGAGCATTAGTAAAATGCAGAAAAAAAACACATGCAGAAGATTACAAATAATAATATTACGGTGTAAATCCTCCATCATAACAGCAATGCTCCAAGGTCCAAACGCGCCTGGCTTTTAAAGGGAATGGGAGATGATCTCTGATTGGTTGATGAATGGGAGATGATCTCTGATTGGTTGATTGCATGTTACGCCCAAAACACACCTCTGATTTATGACCAGGCGCCCGGTGGCACACGCCCTGAACGTAACCTGCGCAAGGCACTTCAGGCCGTGCGCTTAGATCGTTAAAATAGGGCCCTTCATCTTTAGCACTTTGTTTTTCAGTCATGGAACAATAATTTCATGCTCACAGGAAAACAGATCTTGTTATGTTCAGGTCTTGTGATCAAAAGAAAAACAATGCGTGTACAAGACTTCACTGTGTCTTCTCTGGGCTTCCGTAGTTTTACCTTCTCCTCCCCTACCCCGACACCCGACAGAAGATGTTTACTGTTTTCCCCCCTGAAGCGAAGACTTGAGATTATTTGTTAGTTTTAATATGTAGGAGCCCAGAAGAAATATAAAACATAGTTTAAAAAGACAGAATGAAAGGAAGCTATGCAAAAGACACTTTTGCACTAAACATTAAATTCAAATATATTCTTTCTATTCTCTCTTTCTTCCTTTGAAGCACTTTTTGAGCCTTATCTTCATCTTATCTGTCAAGGAAGTAAAAAATATATATCGATATATATATATATATATATATATATATGAGAAATCTGGGAAAAGAATTGGAGATTAAACGAAAGAATAAGTCTACGTTCAGACTGCAGGCAAAAGAAAATGTTTGGGGTCAAGTGACCAGGTCCGACTTCTTCAGAAGTAGTGTGAACAATCAAATCTAGCCCAGTTCAGATTGAGACCCCTTCCATAAGTGGTCCTGAATCAGACCCAGCTCTGATCTTTTTCAATGCGGCCGCAGTGTGAACAAGCGAGGCGGATTTGATGCGACTTTTACGTCAATCTACGTCGACATTTGTCACAATTAAGCTCCGCCGTGAGTTATCCCGAGACACAGACAGTAACATTAAAAACTGGACTAGGCCTACACAATGGAGAACAATGATGGAGAGAGTTAATGGAGGAGAGAGGGAGGTGTTAGACCTCTTTAGTGCATGCTCATTAAACATTACACAAACATTTTGAAATAAAAGCCAAAGTTTTGACTTCCTCCATAACCTCCCTAACTTTAGTCCAACAGCGTGCTGCGTCTGATGTCATCGTAATTATCGTTAGTTCACACTGGAATCTGATATAGGCCACATTTTAAAAGGTCATGTGAACAGCCAAACAAAAAAAATCTGATCTGAGCAAAAAATCCGAATTAAGTATTAAGACTTGGGGTGTGAACGTAGCCAAAGAAACCCTTACGGGACAGCTACATTGCAGCGAAACGTACGCGGAGCAGATTTTCCAACACTACACTTCCACTTTAATCAATGAAAGTGTTCACACCGGACAGAGAGCAGCGTAGTGGTGTGTCTGCTCCGTAGAGACCAGATCTACTGGCCTAAACACAGGACAGTCTTCTATTTATATATTTTACGCAAAGTGTGTGCAGCCCTTTGATACCCAAATGGATCATGAAGTGTCTATATGTCTTTTGAATTAAACTACCGATAGACAGGAAACGTTAATGACTGTGAATGAGCGTACTGGCAGTTTAATTTTGAGAGTCTCTGATAACAGCTGACAGTAGGTTGATGTTTTCCGGTGTGTGCCGGCTCCAAAAATCTGACGAAACAACAACAATCCCAGAGCAAAAAAGCTCTCCGTCTCGCCTGTGACTCACACTATCCTACACCGCGTGGCGCTGCAGGTGGAGACGGTTAAAGGCCCCGACACACCAACCAGTCGGACCAATCGGTCGGCTCCCCCCGAGGTCCAAAAAGTCTTGAGCGTACGTTCTGCGCGTGCGCGAGACGTAATACAAAAAAAATTAAAACCGGAAATGACAAACGCGTCTCGTATTTTACGAAAATAGTTCACAGAAACTTGTTTCTGAAAACCTTTCGAGAGAGAAATAAGCCGGTTGAAGAAAGGGCGAGTAAGGAAGAGGAAGGTTCATGATGTCTGTTAAGAAAAAAAGATGTGGTGAAAACTGGTTTCTCGCCCCATGTCTTCATTTCAGATCAAGAAAGGTCAGTTTAAAAGATTTTTATCAGATTTTGTCAGGCTTTCGTCACTCAACCCCGCTCGCGATTTCCGGGTTTAGCGCTCCACCAATCAGATTGGTCATTGAGTCCGACAGCAAGTCAGGTCGGCCAAAATGAAGGCAGACAGCTCCTCGGACGGACGATGGCACGGAACACACCGAACAGACTCGAGTCGCCAAATTGGTTTCAAGGTGCCGACATAACCGGTTATGTTTTCCAGAAATCACAAAAATAATTCAGCGAAATCTCACTTTTCCTTCCTCTTTGAGTCAGAACTCAGTTTAATCTGAACACACCGACCTGAAACCGATTCAGTGTGACTCCATGTCTGAGTGCATTGTCCAAAAGACGCTGTTTATATAACTCCAGGAGCTCCGAACGAACACTGGAACGACAACTCCGACCCAAAAATACTTTCCGCCCGCAGACTAACGCTCGTCATTTCCGGTATAGCGCTCCACCAATCAGATTGGTCATTGAGCAGACAGCTCCTCGGACGGACGATGGCACCGAACACACCGAACAGACTCGAGTCAACGACATCGCCAGACAGTCCCACGGCCGATTATCGGGTTGGTGCGTCTCGGGCCTTTAAAGATACATTCAGCAGCACATCCGCTCCGCGAACGGTAGGCATACGTTACGCGTTCAATGTAGCCAAAGCGTGAAAGTCACGAAAGCTTTACACTAATCTACCTGCAATAGATGGAAATTATAGAGCTGTTGATGTTAAACTAAAAGGATCTTACGCTTTAACTAAAAGGTCTATCTCTGTAGGGATCCATCCCATAATGTTGTCAGAATAATAATCTGAGTCTGTCAGCGGAAAAAAAACAGAACTTTTAGTGGACTCTAACTGACACTGAACATTTGTCCTGTGGGGTTACATTGCACATTGCATTATATTGTTTTTCAAGAGCAGAGTACTGTAGTGGAAGTTTCCTTTGCAGCAGGGGGAAGAGTTTTCAAAGTTTAGTAAATTGAAACAAATAAGACAGACTGAGACTAAAACCAAGTTGGGTTTTTGTATTTTATTAAAGAAGATATATTTGCAAATATAGGATCAACATGATTTCACAAAAGGCCGCAGCCCAGTGTGGAGTCAGTTTCTCAAATGAGTGAACAAGAACACTCAGCTTACATGCATCTTCAGAGTGACAGCACACACGCACTTAGATCATTATGACGCTACAGTTCTTAAAGACAATCTGAGAAATGCAAGAGACATCTTGGAGCCATTTCGCCTCCTCCTCCCGGTACCACTTTCACCCCCCAGTTACATCTTAACTGGCATGGGAAAACATGAGATAGTTTTAGGGTGACCTTGTCCCCCCTATCTGTTCAGACAAACAGTGCTCACATTTTGTTCCAGACTGGACACCTCAGCAGTTTAAGCAGAAACTGAGATAAACTGTCTTTCAATAATGTGAGAGAATTAAAGTAGAAATAAAACATAAAAATATAAGGCATTATGCTTAAATGTAATTTTTCCCATTACATTACGTGTCCCGGAAAAGTTAAAGTTAAGACTTTTCACCCAGGAAACAAGTGTTCGTGTCCCGGGAGTTGCCTACTTCTATTGTTTTTGGGTCTAAACTTAAAGGGTAACTACTGATTCAACCTGGACCCTGTTGGTCCAGTATTAAGCGTGAACGCTGTAACTAGCAGCCACAGACCGGGCTGCAATGTAACCGTATGTAATGAATCGGGCAAATGTGCATCATCAATTTAGTCCACTAAAAATGGTGTTTTTGCCGCTGACAGACTCAGATTATTATTGTCTGTGTCTGACAACATTATGGAAAGGTTCCCCACAGAGATAGACCTTTAAAACCTCTCTGAGACCTTTCTGTTTAACCAGAAACAGCTCTGAAGTCGCTAGCGCTAAACCCACCAGACTCCATTTAAAAAAACAGCACTTTTAGCGTGTATAGATCCAGCATATTTTCACATGTAAATCTGTAAACTGTGTTTATTTCAACCAAAACTAGAATTGTGATGGTTGGAAAAGTGGAAAGACGACCCTAAAACGGCTTTACATAGTTTTATTTTGTTTCTGTCGACTTTGAATGAAGTGTGTTTTACGATGCTTAAATGACTGATTATTTACATGGAGTCTGGTGGGTTTAGCAAATGCAATTTCACGGATGTTTTTATGTTTTAAAAAAAGGATCTTACTCTTTAACATCAAGGTCGACCTCCATAGAAATCCTTTCCATAATGTTGTCCGACACTCAGGATAACAATCGGAGTCTGTCGGCGGCAAAACCAGCACTTTGTGAAGGTAAATACAAGCTGCACAATTGTCCTATTAACTCAGATTGTAGCTTGTTTCTCCGCTGCCAACTGCAGTGATCTCTCTTAATACTGGACCGATGTCAGAGATTGTTGTTCCCATCAGCCACTTAGACACAAAAAAACCTAGGGAAATAGGGTCCATGTTGTGTGGGGAAAGGATTAATGTTGCGTAAAGGTTCTGAATTTCAGTTTCTATTACTTTTCAATAAATGGTGCAGCCCTACCCTTTATTTCATACCAAACTACACCAGTAAATTGACATATTTAACATGCATTGACAGGTATTTAAAGTGTGACCTCTGAGCCTTTTCATTCCTGCGCCCGTCTGCCTACGGAGATTGTGAACATGTTGCCGGTGTTGACGTTTACATTGTGTTTGTTTGCCTGCATGCCTGAAATATAACCGACAATTTTTATTCACAATTCTTTTCATATTCTTTTTACAAACTTTGCTTAATCGTGTGTGTTGGATCAGCTGGATTGTGATGTTTTTTCTTCAGTGCTGTTTGGGTGTAATAGACCTTTATGTTCGGACTCCACGCTGACTCTCAGATGGAGGTGGACTTTCGTGCCATATATACAGGTGCGTGTGCGTGTGCGTGCGTGTCTGTCAGTATGAACCAAACCTTCCCTTGTGGACTGAAGTGACTATGGACCTGAAACGGTGTTCCTGTGTTATTTAAGAGGCACAAAAACCAGAGTATGCCAGTATGTATGTATAAAACTATAAATAAAATTGATTTCAGATTCACCTGAAACACAGTATACACACACACACAGACAGACACACTCACACACACACACCCAGACACACACACGGGGGCTTCTCTTGAACACGTTGGCATACTCTGTGTTTCCCTTTAATCCGAGCAGACTGACATGTGTTGCAGGCTGAATCTGCTTCAGACGTCTAACCTCTGACTTCATCATCACAGTTTGTCTCTGAAAAAGTGGAAAGTTTTTGTGCACAAATTTATTAAAGCCTAACAAAATGTAATACCGATATGTTTATGTCCTTTTGTTTCTTATCAGCAAAGAGCCATTTAAATAAATATGAGATCTCTTTGGGGGGACTCTTTGAGTGGCACGAAGAGAGAGATTTTTGTATTTGTATATAGTAAGATGTTTTCATTGGGACTGGAGTTACATCTGCGGTATGTTCCTGGTAGAACGGGACATCTGGAGTAAAACTTTCTGGAATACAATACTGGACGCCACGGTATAAATATCCCACAATGCAATGCCGTAGAAACGAGAATGTTCTCAACAGACAGAAACCAAGGAGCTCTGTAATGTCAACAACACTCAAATTTACATTTCTACATAATTAAAAAACTGTCGGTCTAGTTGTAAACCTCTTTCACTAATTTAAAGTAACACTATGCAACTTTTCCTGCTGCGGTCCCCCTACAGGTTGTCCCATTGGAACTACAGCTCACGCTGCGAGTCCCCCTACAGGTTGTCCCATTGGAACTACAGCTTGCTCTATGGTCCCCCTACAGGTTGTCCCATTGGAACTACAGCTCGCTCTATTGTCCCCCTACAGGTTTTCTCATTGGAACTACAGCTCACTCTATGGTCCCCCTACAGGTTGTCCCATTGGAACTACAGCTTGCTGTATGGTCCCCCTACAGGTTTTCTCATTGGAACTACAGCTCACCGTGTGGTCCCCCTATTGGTTGTCCCATTGGAACTACAGCTCAGGCTGCGAGTCCCCCTACAGGTTGTCTCATTGGAACTACAGCTTGCTCTATGGTCCCCGTACAGGTTGTCTCATTGGAACTACAGCTCACTCTATGGTCCCCCTACAGGTTGTCCCATTGGAACTACAGCTCACTGTATGGTCCCCTTAAAGGTTGTCCCATTGGAACTACAGCTCGCGCCGAGTCGTCCCCTACAGGTTTTCTCATTGGAACTACAGCTCACTCTATGGTCCCCCTACAGGTTATCCCATTGGAACTACAGCTCGCTGTATGGTCCCCCTACAGGTTGTCGCATTGGAACTACAGCTCGCTGTATGGTCCCCCTACAGGTTGTCCCATTGGAACTACAGCTCGCTGTATGGTCCCCCTACAGGTTGTCCCATTGGAACTACAGCTCGCTGTATGGTCCCCCTACAGGTTTTCCCATTGGAACTACAGCTCGCTGTATGGTCCCCCTACAGGTTGTCCCATTGGAACTACAGCTCGCTGTATGGTCCCCCTACAGGTTTTCCCATTGGAACTACAGCTCACTGTATGGTCCCCCTACAGGTTGTCCCATTGGAACTACAGCTCGCTGTATGGTCCCCCTACAGGTTGTCCCATTGGAACTACAGCTTGCTCTATGGTCCCCCTACAGGTTTTCTCATTGGAACTACAGCTCACTCTATGGTCCCCCTACAGGTTGTCCCATTGGAACTACAGCTTGCTGTATGGTCCCCCTACAGGTTTTCTCATTGGAACTACAGCTCACCGTGTGGTCCCCCTATTGGTTGTCCCATTGGAACTACAGCTCAGGCTGCGAGTCCCCCTACAGGTTGTCTCATTGGAACTACAGCTTGCTCTATGGTCCCCCTACAGGTTGTCTCATTGGAACTACAGCTCACTCTATGGTCCCCCTACAGGTTGTCCCATTGGAACTACAGCTCACTGTATGGTCCCCTTAAAGGTTGTCCCATTGGAACTACAGCTCGCGCTGCGAGTCCCCCTACAGGTTTTCTCATTGGAACTACAGCTCACTCTATGGTCCCCCTACAGGTTATCCCATTGGTAATACAGCTCGCTGTATGGTCCCCCTACAGGTTGTCGCATTGGAACTACAGCTCGCTGTATGGTCCCCCTACAGGTTGTCCCATTGGAACTACAGCTCGCTGTATGGTCCCCCTACAGGTTGTCCCATTGGAACTACAGCTCGCTGTATGGTCCCCCTACAGGTTTTCCCATTGGAACTACAGCTCGCTGTATGGTCCCCCTACAGGTTGTCCCATTGGAACTACAGCTCGCTGTATGGTCCCCCTACAGGTTGTCCCATTGGAACTACAGCTCGCTGTATGGTCCCCCTACAGGTTGTCCCATTGGAACTACAGTTCGCTGTATGGTCCCCCTATATGTTGTCCCATTGGAACTACAGCTCACGCTGTGCAATCTGAATGTGCAAAATATAACAGAATATGTAAACAGAAATGTTGTTAGGCCTACATTAAATTGTAAACAGAAATAATCGATTATGAGCCAGCCGATTATCGATGCTGCATCGAACATGTCCACGATTCGATGCATCGATTATTTGATTAATTTCAACACCTCTAATATTTAGATGCTGATACTTTTGTACCTTTTACTCAATTAATATTTTTAATGATTGTCTTTAATAACTAGTAGTAGTATTTCTGCACTGGGGTTTTAGGTACTTTTTCTTCCACCGTGTGTCCCTATACCTCGATACAGACCTACATAGATCTCTCTCATACACTCTGTATAAAGTCGCGAAGGCAGCAGCTCCATCGGGGGACCGCAAACTTAACCCTAACCCTTTCCCAAGCCACTTGAACAAACTCTGACTGCGGGAAACTGACAGTGTTCAAATTATACCGTAAGTTTCGACGGGTACAGCTATTTCGACTGGTGACGTTACTCTCCATTTTATATAGGCTTACACACATGAGAACCACTAATCTATATGCGAAATTCTTTGAATATTAGTGCAGATTCTCTCTTGTTAAGACATTAAGATTTTAGATTTAGATTCAACTTAATTGTCATTGTGCAGAGTACAAGTACGAAGACGACGAAATGCAGTTTGCGTCCAACCAGAAGGGCAAAAAAAAGCAGACAAGTGCAATGTCATATAAAAGTATAGACAGGTTGTGCATAGACAGGACAATGAAATATATTGCAGTGTTATAAGAGCAGAATAAATATGGCTATGTAATATGAGCAATGTATGAACAACATGTACAGATATGTGCAATGTAGTAGCAGTAACATAATAGTAGTACGAATAATATAGATTATGCAGTGTATTAGCAGAATACATAAGAAAAACTGAATAAATATGGATATTCTGTGTGAACCATGTATACAGATATATACAGTATGTACAGCTATGAGCAGTGTGGTAACATAAGAGCAGTAGAGTAAGAATGGAATTGCACAAAATGATAAATCGCCTCATTAAACCTCTCCCCGTGTCAGTATATCTATGGAACTCCTGCTACGGTGTGTGATTGTAGGCCTAATGTTTTTAAGCTAAGCAGCAGCGATGGTAGCTAGCTAGACTATGACTTCATTATAGATGAGAGAAACACTATGAACAACCAAATTAAGACAGTTCTGAAAAACTGTTTCGATTGTGAGCTGTTCATATCATTTACCACAAAGCACAACGCATGATGATATACATGGCAGTCAAAACCATAGGCAGAGATTAAAGTTGATTCAGCCACTTACTCTTAATTTTGCTAACACACCAGCGCCTGTATCCGGTACGTAAGTTTTGACAGCTAGTGAAGTGATATAAAAGAACCATAGCAAAGAACACAGTCTGAACGTACCAGAGAAATGGTACAGCCCAATGGGGAGTGAGAGTTTGGAAATCGTAGTTCATTTGATTATTTCCTGAATTGTTGGTATGTGATGGTAATACTGCATTTAAATACATACAATTTTGGATAGGCTAACATTATATTTTATTAAATTTTTTTCAGTACCAGACCAGGGGCGGTTCTACATTGAATGATGTCATTAGAACATTTGAAAAGCACACTTAAGAGAATCCAGGTATTTAAATATTGCAATTACAACAGGAAACACTTTTTAAGGTGCACAATCTCTACCTCCAACATTGCCAAAAGACAATGAACACAATATAGAATAAATATTCTAAATAGCACAAATCCTTCTTCACACAAATGTGAAGACATACTAAAGATAATCTAATTATTATACTATAGCACTAAGAACAGTAGAGCTGGACACATATACATACCTGGGAAGTATTGTCGGGAGAGATGGAGGTAGCGACAAAGACATACAAGCAAGTATAGGGAAGGCAAGGACAGCCTTTCTAATACTGAGGCCAATATGGAACGCAAAATACTTCTCCACAAATACAAAACTCTGCATCTTCAACTCCAATGTTAAATCAGTTTTATTATATGGGTCAGAAACTTGGAAAACTACAAAAACCTCATCAAATAAGCTTCAATCATTTATTAACAGAATCTTACGACACATCCTAGAAATTTACCGGCCTAACATAATTACTAATGAAGAGCTCTGGCAAAACACACAAGAACAAATTGAAACCCAAATCAAAACGCAGGAAATGGGGCTGGATTGGACACACCTTCAGAAAACCACACTCCAACACGACCAGACAGGCCTTAACCTGGAACCCACAAGGAAAAAGAAAACCAGGAAGACCAAGAAACAGCTGGAAAAGGTCTGTTGAGGCAGAACTCAAGAAAGTAACATCGTGGAAGGAAGCAGAGAAGACCGCCCAGCACTGAACCAGTTGGAGGAAGTTCATGAATGACCTATGCTCCCCAAAGAGCAAAAGGGTTTAAAGAAGCACTAAGAACAGAAAACACAAACTAAAATTAAAATCTGACCTTTCTGGCCTTCCTTGATGCAAAATCATCAATGATGTCATTGTGTCATGGGCTATGTTCCATTCTGCTTAAACACTCCCAAGAAACTCCAGGACACAGCTGATTCATTTCCATGAAGTTTACTGGGAATTTTGTGAAACTGCAATACAGTACAATGAGATGTCTGTATTATTAATCAACTCAAATACACACCCTTAGTGTAAATAGCACCACTTAGCTAACATAGCAGTGTAGCCTATATGATAAACACAATCAAGCTAGTAAAAACGACACAGATACACAGTGAAATGATCGATAACAGAAAACCGCTTCTTCAAGTTCTCGTGCCGCCCCCATGTGACATGAAGAAAAAAAATAAAATAACCGCCACTGACAAGGACACATTTCATTGGTTATTTTCATGCAGACAGCAAGTAGGTGGTTGGTGGCCGTTTTTGCAGGATTACAGACGCTACAGATGACTGATCTTTCAGAATTCAAGACAAGGGGTGAGTAATGATATTGAAAAGGAAGACAAGTTCTGAACCTCCTGGGCCCTCAGGTCCATACAATCTGACTCCAATTATCTCTAATGTCTTTTCTTCCCCAACATATTCGTTGATGGTACAATCTAGTTGAGACAGGGGAGGAAGTGACCAGCGCAGACAGAGAGGCAGGTGTGCATGACAGGGACTCCATTAGACACCAAACAGGGGAGTCATCAGGAGCCACCTGCATCCAGTACATAACTATCTGCAGGTTAGTTGCCCAGTAATAAGATATAGAAATAGGTACTGCCATCCCCCCATCTTTTTTTGTGTTTTTGCAAGACTGTCTTGCGTAATCGTGGCACCTTTTTGTTCCAGATTAACTGTAATATTGCCGTGTCCAAGTTGCGGAAAAAGGATTTTGGAATAAAAACCAGGATGCACTGGAAAAGATAAAGAAACTTAGGGAGAACATTCATTTTGACTACATTTATTCTGCCTGCTAGTGACAGAGGCAGGAGTGACCAGCAACTAAGATCATCCTTAGTAGGTGAGAGTAGTGTTTTAAAGTTTAGCTTTAGAAGGTTATTAAATTTGTTAGAAACTGTTACACCTAGGTATTGAAAGCCATTTTTTGCCACTCTAAAGGGGAGCCTTGATAGTGAACTCAAAGAGGCAGCTGCGTTGACTAGGAAAACCTCACTTTTGTCTAGATTGACTTTATACCCTGATATAGCCGCAAAGTGCTCTAAGGTCTTAAGAATAAATGGTATACACTCCAGTGGTGTAGAGATAAATAAGTAAAGAAGTCGTGTCCAGGCTAGGAAGCCCTCACCAATACCAAATTTATAAATGCAGGAGAAGAGATAGTCCCACTCAACCCTATCGAAAGCTTTCTCAGCGTCCAACGATACAACTACCTTATTTTCCGGACTATGAGTCGCACTTTTTTTCCTACTTTGTCTGGTCCTGCGACTTATAGTCAGGTGCGACTTATATATCAAAATATATATAATTTAACATGTTTTTAAATGTTAATTCATACTGAAAACATTACCGTCTACACCCGCGAGAGGGCGCCAAAAACGGTAATCGAGCAGCAGAAAGAAAGTTTGAAATGAGGGAGAAACTTGTGAGGGAGACTGGCTAAAAGTTGACTCTTACTGCAATGAAGAAAACAAAGAAAGCTAATCAGCTAATCGTGGGCTGAAAGCAAGATGGAAAGAGCTGGAGGAACTAGCTAGTCCACAGATGGGTGCTTGAACGTGCTGCCGGGAGAGGCTTGTCAACGGTGCAGTTACGTCTCCACGCCCTGGTTGTTGTTCTGTGTGCTATTATATAGTTCAATAACTGTTACTGTGTTACGTTAACATACCGGACACCTACCGTATTCTGCCTGTTGTTCTGTGTACTGTTGTATAGTTCAATAACTGTTAATGTGTTACATTAACATACCGGACACCTACTGTATACCGTATCGTTATTCTTGGATTTTGTGAAATAAATTTCTAAATAAATGCGACATATAGTCCGGAAAATACGGTACCTCTGGACACTGAGAATTGCTGTCATTATAAATGACATTGAAGAGGCGCCATATGTTGAAAAGGGAATGTCTGGGCCTGATTTACTAACACTAGCGCAGTTTGCGCTGCGTCTGTTTATGCGAGTTCGGTAATAGCGCACGCTATGCTTCCACATTTTGCGTAGTATTTATCAACCCTGACACCCATCAGGCAATCAGCGTCTTTCTCCGCCCACTATACCGTAAATTGCGCTGTAGCGAAGCGGTATTTGTGCTATTATATGGCTGAGTGCAGACTGCGATATTCCCACTGCTGATGCTATGACTGTTTGAAATGATCCTGATGCTAATATATTTGTAATGTAGCGAGGAGTTTAACAACTGCTGGAATGGGATGTGAACGCTGAGTGGGCGATTCAATGTCATCTTTGATTTCTTCCAGTAACTCTAATACTGCACGGCTGCTCGATCTGTAACGCTAAATGATGTTGTGTTCACTGACAAAGTGTGATTCTTGTATTAAAAATATTTTCAGCCTCACCTATGTCTTCGTCTTGCTCAAATGACTGTTGCCATTTCACCAGCAGCATAAAGGTCTACGGGGAAACTCCATTGCGGCTGGTTCAGACCTGCTTTTAAGAGGCGGAGAATTTCCCCCGCAGAATAGAGACGCGCTCTCACGGACAGTCTTTCTAAATACCACAGAATATATAATTAGGCGCACTTTGCGATTATCCTCCCACCTTTTCGGGTGGAACTCCCACTTTCCCCAAGACCCTCCCACGAACGCATATTGAAAGCGCAACTTGTCTCTTCTCGCTCATGTGGCAGACAATCTGCGATTTTACCCAAGTGCGCCCTGTTTGTAAGTAGCCCGCATCGGTTACGTCCGTCTTTGCGAACAATTAGCGCCTGGAAACAGGCGCAAACGGCTTGATAAATCTAGCCCTCTGTTTTTCAGACATTCCCTCTCAGTCTGTTGTGAGTGTATGATGGAGGGGAAGACCAATTCCAATCTGGGAGAAAGAGCCTTAGCAAGAATCTTAATATCCGCATTAAAGGACAATTCGGGCACAAAACAAACTTAGGGGTTAATAACAGAAGTGTACCCACTCGATCACTCTAGATAGATTATAAAGACAGTCGCGTTCTCATATACAGGTGGCCGCCATCTTGGGATCTACTGTCTTTCTAAACTATCTTTTTAATAAACTGTCTGTACACTTACAATGTTCTCAATGCTTCGGTTAACATTTAGGGACCCTCATTATGCTACTACTGTTGAAGTGTGGTGATATTTTGAGCCTTTTTAGTGGTATAAATAGCGATTTTCTTTTACTTTCCTTGTGCCCCGAATACTAGCGTTGTAAGCTAATCAGCGGTCCATGCTAGCTTGTTTCAAGCTACAAACGCATTCGATTAGCATGAAAACATGTCCCAGAGAACGATCGAGTGGGTACACATCGGTTATTAACCCTAGGTTCGTTTTGCGCCGCAATTGTCCTTTAAGTAATGAAATGGGGCGGTAAGATAAACAATTGTCTGGGTCCTTTTTTTTTTTTAACGAGATAGAGGCTTGTCGAAGAGAAGGGGGAAGGATCCCAGTTGATAGGGATTCATTTTGCATATTTAGCAGCAGAGGAGCAGTGTTAGTGGAAAACTTTTTATAAAATTCAATCGGAAGGCCATAAGGGCCAGGAGACTTCCCAGAATGCATAGAGCAGATTCATGTTTCCAGTCTTTATGCTAAGCTAAGCTAACGTTTGCTCGAAGTGAAGTTCATAATTAATGTACAGACGAGATTTGTATCGTTCAGAACATTAACTTTTAGAGAGAAATCAAATAAGTGTGTTGAAGTTTTTCTTATCAGATCAGTGGACGCTCTTTATAATGTTTTCTGTATTTCATTTTGTGTTAGTCACTAGATTAAAAGTCCAATTACTGATTATGTTTTGGTCAGCTCATAGAGTCAGACTGTGCATGCTTACATGCTCACCGTAGGACAGGTATATTTCAGGTTTGTCCATTTCATCTCAGGTAAGTTTCAATTATATCTACACTTAAACACAAATCAAACAATACTACAACTCCTCAGCTCTAGCCACTGAAAAGAAATAAGCGGAGAAATCAGGCCAATTACAAAAGCTGGTCAGTCTGACGTGGTGTTGCCTGAGCTCATTAATATTCATGAGCTCGCCCAGTTGTGCTGGGTAAAGGATGCTGATAGCCAGGCTCTCATTGGCTAGCTGTTAGCCAATCACAGTCAAGCAGCTTAGCTCGTTGAATATTAGTGAGAACTGGCACAAATCGAGCTGAGTCTTCCTGCAGGCTTTCTATACCACGCTAGAATGGCTTGAAACAAGGTAACCAAGGTTACAGAGTCCATGGTCGAACTTCAGACATCACCACAAAGTAATGAAATACGTGTGGCAGGGCAACTTTAATCTTGTTTTTAGATAGATAGATTATATAGATATTTATTGATCCCAAAAATGGGAAATTACAGTGTTACAGCAGCAACGCATCAGTCTTTATTGTAATTATTTAAGAAAAGCAATTACATATTATTCACAATTATATAACTATTTGTCACTTTAAAGAAAACAAGAGTCGATAAGTCAGGACCAGACACTGTTTGTGACAATATGTCTTTTATTTTTTAATGCTTATTGATTATAAAGTGAAGGAAAACGGATGAATAAAGAACCCAACACACCAGAAACTCCTCTTGTATCACAGAATGTTCAGACAACAATTGGACTTTTATTTTCTATTTGGACATTTTTGAAGAGAAGATCGTCACCACTCATGTCTGGGAGGTGGATGTGGTTACCTTTAGACAGAGCTGACAGACAAAATTCAGTAAACTAAAATGGAAAAGATGTCAAGAGTATTTGAATGTTTTCTGTATTTCATTTTGTGTTATTTATAGATTAAAAGTCCAATAACTGATTATGTTTTTGTCTAGCTCAGAGAGTCAGTTTCCTTCTGTTAAAACTCAAATGTGAACCGTTTCCTAACTCTTCAGATAATAAACAAGTGAAAGTGAGTCTGTCAGCAGACAGCTGTTTCTGTCTGCACAACAAACTGAAAGTGAATCAATGAAAGAGATTATAGATGATCTGTAGTGAGATCATGATGGTGGGAGGCCTCACAGCTTCTTGGAGCACAGGAAAGGAAATATCTTGTTGCACTCGTTGTCGTTCCATTTATCTGTAAAGAGATTTTCCAGAGTTTTAATGTCTAACTTTCAATCTTTCAGACCGCAAAATATGACCACCTGCTATAAGTTTAGAGGTCATTGTTGCATCATCATGTTTATTTAAAAGACAAAATGTTTCATATGTTGTTGTTTTTTACCCTTATAGTTAATCTCAAGACAGTGCTCAGTTCCACCTCCGTTGTTAGGCTCCCCCGGAGCCCAGCTTTTGTAGTCGAATGGGGATCCATCAGACCACATCCACACGCCCGGCTGGAGGAGAAAGATTGGTTCAAAGTCAAATCAAAAGAGGATGCTCCGTTTTTTGTTGTAGCAAATTTCATTTTCTTGATACCTTTAAGAGACAAGTGACATCATTTCCTGTGATGATAAAAAAGTCTCACCTGCACTGAGTCAAAGCCTCCAATCCAGGTCCGTCTGTTTTCACCGCTCACTTGGTGAATGAAGGTTCTGAGGAATTCATGTTCCTCTTCTGAGTGGACTGAAGCCAGATTCCCACCGGTGGCCTTGCAGAAGTGCTAATGGAGACAATATAATAGGTTAAAAACCAGAGGCGGCATGAGTCGATCTTGCTGGGGCTTCAGCCCTGAATGTTTTGAGTGTAAAATCCATAATGATAACTAGATAGGCTACTTAACTAGAAAATTATCTCAGATTAGGGGGCAGTTCACTGAGGAGTGATGGTTAAAGTCTTGATTACTGAAACGTAATCAGTGTCCTGATTGGTGGAAAATGTTTATAGAAAGAAAGGCCTGTTGTCAGGTAAAAATGTCACTGTCAAAGGAAAACAGCAGCTTTAATGATGAATGGACTGATAAGCAGGCTAGCATTCGTCCTGTATGCCTCATTTGAAATAAGACAATGTTGTTGCTAAATAATACAACCGGCAACATCATCAAGAAAGAAATTCGCGGCGTCATTCACGTGCATATTAAGTAGCCACGTGTATTTGTTTTGGTCTTATAAAACATCCATAGGTTTATCGCTCCAGCAGAAAGGATGGCTCGTTTAGACAGCAGCTACGTTTACAAGAGTTAGTCCAAAGTTCAAGATTGGTTGCAAATTGAGATAAACAGTTAAACTATAAATTGACATCTTTCATTTTAGCTCATTTGTAAAGTCGATATTTGCAGAGTAGAGCTGTGTTTGCACAGCGCGGTGGACGAGAGTGGACAACGCAGACACAGCAGACTGAAATATGGGTTTCTACATGTTTCACAAGTCACCAAACTAATCTGGAAACAAAACCTTGGCCTTTTGCCAGGCAAGTTATGATTAGGCCAAATAGCAGTGCCATCTAAATAACATCTGTAAATTGGTCAGCTAAAATGAACATACACTGGTTATTAACAAGCTGGGCAAGCCAACTGCTGTTTTGCATTGCATTCAGTTCATTTAAATTTAAGAATAAAACATAATCACAATTTTAACAGATGCAATCTCAGGATTACCTTTGGACAATGCAGGACTTTTACTGTAACAAATTACTACTACTTTTAGAAACGGTCCTCCCCCAAAAAACAGTCCCATAAGCCGTTTGTTCAAGCAGCCATTATGACTCATATTTAGGTTTCTAGTGCCAGCCCCCCTCTAATGGCCAAAGTAGTTATGACGGCAGCAAAGCATTTTTTGCTCCTGTCATAACTACTATGGCCGCTAGAGGACACCGCCACTAGAAATCTAAATATAGGTCAGGACAGTCTTGATAAAACTGCTGTACCTCTGCATCGACCCAAGTCTTTCCCTGGAAGTTGAAACTGAAACAGCGAGAGCCAAACAGAGTCCAACCAGGAGAGCAGGAACTCTCAAGAAGCTCTTGGAAAAAAGAGAAAGTTAGATTCTTGTTACGTAGCAGTTTGTATTTTTTGTTGCGTGTGTGTGTGTGCCTCCTCCCTCCCTTCTCCAGCTTGGTTGGTTATTGCTTGTGCTCACTCAGATCCCTGGATAAAGGAGGGAGGAGACCTTCATTGTGTCGGCCGGCAGCAGACCGGTGAGTGAAGCATGTGAAGTCGATCGACCTCTGCCTGGTCGTAGCAAGCTGGCTTTTGTTTTTTAACTTCTGTGAGGCAGCGTTGCATGTCTTCTGTTTGTATTATTAATACATTATATAGATAATTTTGCTACAAGCTCCTCCCATTCTTCCTTCAGAAACATAATTTTTTTCTCCCTAATCCTTCTCATGACTTAATATATCTTTCCGCGTGATGCAATCAGTCAAGAGCAGATGTACGGTACGTTAAAGGAGAATTCTGGTCGATTCCAACACGTAGCTCTGTTGTTTGTAAATTTGGAGTGCTGTCAGTAGCAAGGAAAATGAAAATAATCGGTGTTGCCTACACTGTGTTATCCTCCTGCTAGCGTTAGCACCCAGGAGGCTGAAGTTTCAAACGTGCTTTTAGCCTCTTAACATGTTTGAGATGTAATTACAAGTGTCTACCCATGTGAAGTGATTCCTTCTGAATGAACACAGTAAATGTGACTGCAGTAGATGTGACAGAAATACATAAAAGTTTTGCTAATTCAGCTCTGTTTAGTTCCGGTGGTGAGACAGCAAGACGAGAGCTTCGGGACCCTCTACAAACTACAACACCAAAAAGAGATACAAAAATAGGCATATGCTTATTTTTAAAATGTAAGTGCTGTAGTATAACTAGCAGGAGACAAGTTATAATTGAGGTAAGTTTTGGAGCCACTATCCTATTTAATCATTACATTAAGAGATATTTTTGTATCTCTTTTCGGTGTTGTAGTTTGTAGACGGTCCCTAAGCACTCGTCTTGCCACTTCAACACCAGAAGGAGGAGGCACACACACACACACACACAACAAAAAATACAAACCGCTATGTAACATTATATGAACAAACAAGTCAAATACAATCAGAGCAACGAGCCAGAGATACTGTACTGACCTGGGTCGGGTGTTTGTCCATAACACTGTGATCACAAAAAGACATTCCTGAATCAGTTTGATTAGTATTTAAAGATGAGCAGTCTAATTACAAGACTATTCAACTCAACTTTATGCAACTATTAATTTAAAAAACACTCAAATAATGTTACTAGTTTTAACATAGGTTGAGTGCAAACTGTAAGCTAAAACATTAAGTAAGTTGGTTATGTGAAGCACTTTGGGCTATATAAATAGTTTTTACTTACAGATGGAGCCAACAGTCCGATGGACAAACGGAAAGCCTGATGCCATCTGTGGAAAGACGTTAAACAAAGTCAACATACTGCAGACAAGGACATGAATGGAGACAATTAATGACTGTGATCAGTGAGCCATTTATCAAATTAAAGTATCCTGCTAGTTATATAATATATATATATATATAATTTAATATTTAGATTAATATTTAAAGTGTTCTCAAAATATAAAATGTCCTCTCGGTGAAATTGTGATAATAAATTGAAATATAGTTACCTTTGCTGAGGTGATGATTGGCCGACACAGAGAAGAACAAGCTGATGACTGTCAGTAAAGGAAGATATTCACTCTTTATATAGTTTATCAAAGCGCTAGAAGAGAGTACGTCTACGCCTGCATGAACCTTCAAGTTCCGCCCCTCTATTCCAGTTGAGAGAGACCCTTATCAAGCCCCGTGGCATCTGAAAATCATGATACCTAAAAAACATGTTTGAATCAATGATCAACATGGTGAAGTAAACCCTTTTATTACACAATTATGTTCCAGTTAGAGGTTAAACATTAACAAATTGCAGCCTACATGTCAACATTCTTGTACTTTAATCAAGTATTGCCTTTTTTTCACTCAAAACGAAATATTGTACATTTTACTGCACTACATTTATGTAATGTGTGTTACTTTTTACATAAAAAAACACGATATGAAGCTGTACTTATACTACTAATCTACATAGTAGTATACAAAGTATCTAACTAAATTGACTCCACGTTAATAAAATACAATATTGAAATGCTCTTACAATTTTCTATAGTAATATTGTTGAACGAGAGTATGTGAAAATCCAAAAAACAATTAAAAACTATACTCCTGCTTTTTGAAATATTTTTGCTTTTTGAAATGTATTTGTATTAATCCAAAAAACAGCTAAAACTATACTTCTGCTTCTGACATGTATCAACTCAAGAACAGTGGAGACTGTGCTTCTGCTTTTGACATGAGTTAAACCAAAAACAGCTAACAGCTGCGGTTTGCAGCAACCCCGGGGACCGACCTGACAAGCAGACCTTTGATTTTCCAGCTGAGCGGAAACCTCTGTGACCACGGCAGAGGCAGCTGTCCGAGTGTGAGTAATCAATTGTAATTGTTTGGTTGTAAAGATCTTCTGTGTGCTGTGTATTTCACATACGGGGGATATCTAGGTTGTCAATCAAAAAGCCTCTTGTCTCGTCGTCGGGTTTCCACTGTAGCGAGAACCCGCGAATGCGGGGGCGTGTGTGTCTCTCTAAAAATAATCTAAACCATAGGGAAGTATTTCAGTTAGTTCCTTTGTACTTATTAATAGTTATAACACAATATTTATAGTATCTTAAACTATGATGTTTCAAAAACCTGCGGTTTTAACCATAGGGAAGTATCTGAAACAACTCCTCTAATATAGGCTTAACCATCCGCCCCGCTGACAGTATCTGTAACGGCTGTACGGCAGAAGAGGGCTTAGAGGGCGAGGGTTATCGGGGGGAAGAAGGGGGGTTGGCTTTAAAAGAAAAAGCGATACTATGCCTCGATAACTGTCACATCGTTCCACAATATAACACTTTGAAAGGAGTTAATCTGCGTATTGATTATGATGGTGACTTTTGATTTGAAGTATATTTTCCTAATTCTTTTATTTGAGCAACATTTTGAAGAGGTTATGTACCACAGTCAGCTGTGATAAAACCTCTGCTTAAAAAAACACTTGATCCAGAAGTCTTAGCCAACTTTAGAGCACTAAGGCCGGTTACACACTGGAAGCGTGTCAGCGTCCGTTTATATTTCGGCTCAAATGTTAACAGGTTAGAGCTTACACACTGCCTGCGTGAGACTCGTGCCTGCTAGAAATAGGACTGACGCCTATTTTTCACACGAGGCGCGAGCGTGTTGGAAGCATTTCCAGGCAAAATAGAATAGAAAAATATGTTTATATGTCATTTATACACAAATGCATATTAATAAATGACATGTTGATGTTTGAAAGCCTCTACGCTTTGATATAAATGCAGATATATGAATGTAGTTTAAAAAAAAAATTGATTTTGTAATATTGCACCTGTCAATACAGAACGAAATATTCTGGAGCCTATTTTGCCGTCAATACTGCCGACGTTGTCTTTGCTGTAATCAAATCAGTATATATTTATGTTTAACATGGTATTTCATTTTATCAAGGGGGAAACGTACATGTGTCCAGACAAGGCTAGCAGCAGCAGCGCCGCATCAGACACCTTTCTGGTGTGTAAAGACATAGAAAAATCCACGCAGCTGACACGCAACACAAACGCCATGCTCACGCCACGCCGGCAGTGTGTAACCGGCCTAAGACGGCACTGGTGAAAATTTAAAATTGCCTTCTAACTTCTTCAGACAAATAACTTGTCTCTGTACTTGTCTTATTAAATCGTAATGCTGCATGTGACATTGACCATCACATCCAATTACATAAACAAAGAGACTGAAACATTTAATTGACATTAAAAGAACTGCACTAAGCTGGTTTAATCAATCAATCAATCAATCAATCAATCAATCAACATTTATTTATATAGCACTTTACAGCATCCAGCAGGTATCCAAAGGGTTTTACATCAGGAACCAAGAATAAAAAAACATATACAATAAAAAGAATGAAACATAGAAAATAGTAAAATCAGAAAAGGTGGAGAGGGAAATTGTCACACCACTACTACGTATTAAAACACATTCTAAACAAATAGGTTTTGAGTTTAAATCTAAAAAGAGCTATATCTGTAATAGTGTGAATATCAGGGGGTAACTTGTTCCAGAGTCTCGTGGCAGATCACCCTACCGTTTATACCTCAACCTTGGGACTTCTAAAACCAGTTGATTTGAAGACCGCAATGACCGGTCATGCTCACGCAGGGTTAAAATCTCGGACAAATACTCCGGGGCCAGAACAAACAAAATCTTAAAATCGATTCTAAAATGCACAGGGAGACAATGTAGGGTGCAGAGAACGGGAGTGATGTGTGCACGTCTAGATTTATTTGTTAAAAAGTGAGCAGCAGCATTTTGCACAAGTTGAAGTTGTGAAATGGAGGTCTGATTCAGACCAACATATAGAGCATCACAGTAATCCAAATATTTTTGTTGTATCTCTTTTCAGTGTTGTAATTTGTAGACGGCCCGAAGCATTCGTCTAACTGCAGGTAGCTGCAGCAGCAGCTAGCAGAAGAGAGCAGGCAAGTGTTCATAAACTTCTGGTGTACTTACAAACTTTCCAATCCATTGTTTTATGAGTGCATAACCTATTTGTACTAGTGTAGAAGTTTGGTATCATTTCGGGCATTATTAGTGGGGTAACTTACGAGATACAAATGTGGGTCCATTAGCCCCTGCGCTAAGCTATTCAGCTGATAAAGCTACTCTACGCTAACTCTCACAATCTTCGACCCAGGTGAAAAAAGCTTCTGGAGGGGTGTTTGGCTCGAGGTCATGGTGCAAAGGACCCTAGGCTGAAATTACTCCAACCATCACTTTAACATTATCAGCCCTCCATTAGCATCCTGGGACCCCACTAAATTTGTTACAAAGTAGGGTAGCAAAGAGGAGATCTGCAGAGCACTTGGCCTGTAAGAAAAGGCAGACTGTGTTTGCATACCAGCCATTATGGGAAGTAATGAAGTTATAGATCAGTAATCAGTTATAGCTGTGTGTACTCTGTACTGTGTACTGTTTTTAAGAATGTGTATGAAATGTAAAATCCAAATTAAATTACAAAGGTAAAACACAAATAAATCCAAATGTTGATTGTAAAACTAACCAGTGTTATCATAATTTTTATATCTTAATAATAGGCAGTTTGTAATGAGGCAACCACTGGAGCCAGTAATCTAAAAAACTACATACTTGGTTGCCAAGCTGGCAGCTTTGAAGAGTTTATGTGAGTCCTGGTTAGACTGTGTGTGTGTGTGTGTGTGTGTGTGTGTGTGTGTGTGTGTGTGTGTGTGTGTGTGTGTGTGTGTGTGTAAAGAGTCTGGCCTTGGATCAATGTTTTGTGAGTTTATGTCAGACTATTGTTTGATTAATTATTATGGTTTATTGACTTACATATCCTTTTAGCTTAGGTTGTACTGATTTAAGGGATATGAAACATTTGAAGATACTCCAAGAAATGACATCACATTGAACTGAAGGATCTCTATTGCTGAGTTGAAAGGGTTAATTTACAATCAACTATCTGCACAGTTCACAAAGATACCAAGTAGATTTAACATCAAAATTCTTTATTGAAATTAATAAGACTTAACACACAATTCTTCACAATAAAAGTGTAGTGTTGGACACATTGTACATGTTTGCATAGTAATGACCCTTTTTGTCAGTGTGTTTCCCATTTGTCAGGGTGATATTGAACTCTGAAATTTTGTACATGTTTGCATAGCAATGACCCTTTTAGTCAGTGTGTTTCCCATGTGTCTGGGTCATATTGGACTCTGTTGGACACATTGTACATGTTTGCATAGTATTGACCATTTTGTCAGACTGTTTCCCAATTTCAGGGACATTTCTGGACTTGGGTGGATAAAATGTACAGACCAGAGGCGATTTCTTTAAGACTGCAAAATAAAATGTCAAAAAATAATGGTCAAATATGTACTATTGTGATAACATTTTATTGACTAACATGCGTTAGAACATGTTAATCTCGAAGACAAGTTTGTTCAGAATCAGCAACATAAACAGGTTGACTGGCTCGATTTCCTTCTCATACATTCCCGTAGGCTCACAGTGCATTTCCCCGTTGAAGCCTGGTGTCCATGGACCTCAATGGGGCTGCTTTGAACAGTGTTTTTCAGTGCTTCGAAACTAGACATTCATTCATACAGTAGGCTAGACTAGTGTTGTAGGGGTGAACTAGCCACCTAGCAAACTACACACAATGGCAGACAATGCTAAAATTGTCAACCTGATTTTGGCAAAGCCATTTGAAAGTATTCCTTATGAGGAGAAACTTAGATTCAAACAGCAGGGCAGATCAGCACCTGAGATTGATTTAGTGCAAAATATAGGACAAAGTAACAGGTCTGTTCAGCTCTCCTGGTATGACAAAGTTAGCTGGCTGACAAAGAAAATGTACTGCTGGCCATGCCTCTTGATGAAACCATCTCACAGATATTATAAATAATAATAATAATATTAATAATAATAATAATATATTTATAACATTATTATTATATATATTATTATAAATAAATGGACAATTTTTTTGATGTAGGCCGAAAATGAGCTTCCCCTCTTTGAAAAACCAACACTGGAACAGAAATATAGGTGACTCTTGACTCTCCATAGGATTTAGCTTGCGGTGCAGTCGGGGGTTTTGGTGGCATAAAGTTACCCTAAATGTCCACCACATTGTCACCGTGTTCATTTTCTGCTGTGTCCCTAATGTTCATTGTGGCTGACATTCGGGAATGTTTCCCTACACAATAAAAGTGTACCTGTAAATGAAGGGAATTATGTCAATAAGCTGGAACAATGTGAAACATGGAATTGTTGCGTTTCATGGACGGGAGCTTAACACTGATCTTAAATAATGGTAGAATAGAAGCTAATATAAAAACAGAAGGGCTGTGCAACTAATACAATTTTGACCGCCATTTGGATTTTGACTCAAAATCACGAAAACTATGAATTTGAAAAAAACGATTATTTTGCACATTTCACGGTGTTTTCACTGTTGATTTGTTTAACTGCTTCACTGTTTTTAAACATCTTTCCAAGCAAGCTTAAAGACGAGGTTAGTTACTATTTCCAATATACACTTTTTTATATATTGTTTGAAATGGTCTTTATGCTCCGACAGCATAAATAACTTATGGGCTCTGAAAAAGGTGCATAAAAGATCCATCATCTGTAGCTGCTGTAATCTTGTAAAACGGCCACTAATCAAACCTTGCGGTGTGCTTGGAAATAACCCATGAAATGTCTCCGGAGTTACTGCAAGTCTACTGGAGAACGGAGGACAAAACTCATCACGATACCTCGATACAGACCTACATGAAGTCAAAATAAAGGTTATTATCCCGTAAAAGTAAATTCACGTGGTCTTACATGTCTCCTCAAAAGACAAAGAATCACAACACTTTCAAATAAACTTTATTTGTATATTGGATCAGTATCTTAACCTTGTTTTTACTGTAATTATTTAAGAAAAGGAATAAAATATTATTCACAATTATAGAATTATTTGTCCCTTTAGAGAAAACAAGAGTTAGTAAGTCAGGACCAGACACTTGTGACAATATCGCTTTTATTTTTAATGCTTATTGATTATAAAGTGAAGGAAAACAGATGAATAAAGAACCCAACACACCAGAACTCCTCTTGTATCACAGAACGTTCAGACAACATTTGGATTTTCTATTTGGACAATTTTGAAGAAAAGATCGTCACCACTCATGTCTGGTAGGTGGATGTTGTTACCTTTGGACAGAGCTGACAGACAATATTCAGTAAACTAAAATGGAAAAGATGTCAGAGTATTCAAATGTTTTCTGTATTTCATTTTGTGTTTTTACTAGATTAAAAGTCCAATAACTGATTATGTTTTTGTCCATCGCAAAGAGTCAGTTTCTGTCTAATGTTAAAACTCAAATGTGAACCGTTTCCTAACTCTTCAGATAATAAACAAGTGAAAGTGAGTCTGTCAGCAGAGAGCTGTTTCTGTCTGCACAACAAACTGAAAGTGAATCAATGAAAGAGATTATAGATGAGCTGTAGTGAGATCATGATGGTGGGAGGCCTCACAGGTTCTTGGAGCACACGAAAGGAAGTATTTTTTCACGCTGCTCATCGTTCCAGACATTTTCTGTAGAGAGATTCCAGTTTTAATGTCTAAGTTTTCATCTTTCAGACTTCAACATATGACAACCATCATTAATACATGGTAAATGGGTAGTTAATTCAACTTTAGTTAATTGTCATTTAACTGTTAACAACCAATGAAATTATAATTAATAATATTTACTAATTATTATTAGTTCTGTAAATTAACCATTTATTGTTACACACATATATCATCTCATATACTATATTAGGTATCAGGTAATGTTTAAAAAAATTATATATGTGTATATATATGTGTGTATGTATATATACATATGTGTATATAGTATATATATATATATATATATATATATATATATATATATATATATATATATATACATGTACAGTATATATATTTATGTGTGTATACATGTGTATATATATATATGTGTATAAATATATATATATATATATATATATATATATATATATATATATACAGTGGTTCTCATAAGTTTATGAACCCATGCTAAAGTTGACTAAAAAGAGGAATAAAAAAAATCATCTTTTGGAAATGTATCTTAATGCCTTAATTAAAATAATTGGGAAAAATCCAACCTTAAAGGAAACCAATTTTCTTTGTAAATGAATAATATATTGTAAATAAATAAATGTTCTTCCTTAAAATACAGGGGGCATAAGTAAGTACACCCCTATGTTAAATTCTTATAGAGGCAGGCAGATTTTTATTCTTAAATGCCAGTTATTTCATGGATCCAGGATACTATGCATCCTGATAAAGTTCACTTGGCCTTTGGAATTGAAATAGCCCCCCCACATCATCACATACCCTTCACCATACCTAGAGATTGGCATGGTTTTATTTCAGTTAACCTAATAGCTGGTTTGATGTGCATTGAGAGATGATTTTAGGGAAAGTAGCCCATGCTAATCTCTAGGTATGGTGAAGGGTATATGATGATGGGGGGCTATCCAAAGGCCAAGGGAACTTTATCAACTTGAGTGTGCCTTTTGACATTTTTGTGGGATTTTAAAATTGAACAAAACACCCAAATTCAATGAAAGTAGGTAACTGATCATTTATTTTACTTGTGAAAAGCATTGTATGGAACCATCCACGTTTTGTTGTTGAAAATTTGGTTGAAAGAAACCCAAATTTCTGATATAGAATATTTCAAATTTGACCCAAAGACAACAGGAGGGTTAAAGGTTTACAAACATTTTGAATCACTTTCTGATACCTAATATAGTATATGAGGGCTATAATGTGTGTAACAATAAACTGTTAATTTACAGCACTACTAATAATTAGTAAATATTATTAATTATAATTTAATTGTTAAAGTTTTTGCTAACAGTTATATGACAATTAACTAAAGATGAATTAACTTTCAATTCACCATCTATTAATGATGGTTATTATAGAATGTTACCAGTTTTTTTTTTTTTTTTTTTGCATCATCATGTTTATTTAGTTATTTTATATGTTGTTGTTTTTTACCTTTAAAGTTCATCTCAAGACAGTGCTCAGCTCCACCTCTATTGTTAGGCTCCCCCGAACCCCATGGTTTGTAGTCAAATTTGGATCCATCAGTCCACTGCCACACGCCCTCCTGGAGGAGAAAGATTGGTTCAAAGTCAAAGTGAAATCAAAAGAGGATCCTCCTTTTTTTCTATATTTTTATTTGGAGTAATTTTCCTTTTTCTGTTCTGTTTGTCTTTCATCAAATTTAATTTTCTTGACAGCTTGAAAGATGAGTGACATCACTTCCTGCGATGATAAAAGTCTCACCTTCGCTGAGTCAAAGCCTCCGATCCAGGAAGTTTTGTTTGCACCGGTCACTCTCCTAATGAAGTCTCTGAGGAAGGAATGTTCCTTCTCTGAGTGGACCGAAGCCAGATTCCCACCAAGGGACAAGCAGAATATCTAGTGGAGACAATATAATCAGTTGAAAATGTTTAGAAAGAAACAAAAACATAAATAGCTTTATTTATAGAGCACCTTTTAAAACAGAGATTACAAAGTGCTTTGACAGACAAAGTAAGTTATTAACAGAATTACAGTCACGGGACATTTTTATACTTTCATACGTTTGGACAATAACAATATTTGTACTTTGTGGTAAAAGTACTTTTAGAGACTGCCCCCCCCTGAAAATAGCTCCCATACGTCTTTTGTTCAAGCACCAATTAGGACTCATATTTAGGTTTGTAGAGGCGGCGCCCTCTACTGGCCTTAGTAGTTGTTTTACAAAGTAAAGTCCTGTGTTTGTTTGACCCATCCACACACACTTTCCCAACCTTCTTCCTTGCCAGGTCATTTGGTGCTCTTATACTTCCTTACCTTACTTCCTGCTTTGCTACCGTCTGAACTACTATGGCCACTAGAGGACACCATCACTATAAACTTGAATATAGGTCAGGACAGTCGCGATAGTACTGCTGTACCTCTGCATTGATCCAATTCTTTCCCTGGAAGTTGAAAATGAAACAGCGAGAGCCGAACTGAGTCCAACCAGGAGGGCAGGAACCTTCAAGACAATGTTGGAAAAAAGAGAAAGTTAAACTCTGGCTTCAAAGGGGTTTGCATTTCTTGTTGTGTGTGTGCCTCCTCGCTCCCTTCAGCTTGGTTGGTGATTGTGCTCACTCAGCTCATTGGATAAAGGAGGGGGAAGACCCCGCAACTTCCTCATCTTCTCCTTTGATATTTCTGCCGGCAGCTTCAACATGGAGAAGAGCGGGAGGAGACACACACAACAAAAAATACAACCCCTACGTAACATTATAAGAACAAACAAGCCAAATACAATCAAGCAATGTGTACTGTACTGACCTGGGCCAGAGGTTTGTCCACGACACTGTGATTACAAAAAGACATTCCTGAATCAGTCTGACTATTTTTAGCATTTACACAAGCAGTCTAATTACAAGACTACTCAACTCCACTTTATTTATTTAAAACCTTTGATACAAGCATGCAGCCCAAAGAGCTTCACAGAACAAACTTATCTAATGTTTCAGCTTACAGTTTGCACTCAGCCTACATTAAAACTAGTAACATTATTTAATAACTGTCTCATAATCTTACAGGTTGGGAAACCACTGCTTTATACTGCAAGTGCAACACATAGAGTTATTTTTTAAATTAATACTTGCATAGTTTTTACTTACAGATGTAGCCAACAGTCCGATGGACAAACAGAGCAACAAAGCAAACGGAAAGCCTGATGCCATCTGTGGAAAGATGTTAAACAAAGTCAACGTACTGCAGACAAGGATATAAATGTAGACAATTAATGACTGTGATCAGTGAGCCATTTATCACATTAAAGTATCCTGCTAGTTATAAGTGCATTCTATAATATATGTGGTTTGATATTTAGATTCATATTTAAAATGTCTAAATATTAAATGGTTAAAAAAGTGAAGTATAATTACCTTTGCTGAGGTGATGATTGGAGAAGGAGAACGGAGACGGTCACTGATAGAAAATCCGCTATTTATATAGTTTATCAAAGCGCCAGATGGTCTGCAGCCTGCAAGTTACATCAAGTTACATCCCTCTCTTCCATTCCACAGAAACATCCTTATCTTATCACTATATAAAGTATATGGTTGAAATGACAATAAAACTCATTTGACTTGACTTGACTTATCAAGCGGCGTGGAATCTCAAATATTGAAACATGATAACATGTTTTAATTGCTGATCGACATGGTGGTGCTCATGGAAAGGAACAAGGAAATACTTGTATAAAACTTCTGGAACATGAAAAAACTGCAGCCAACGTACTTGTACTTTACTTGGGTATTTCCTTATTATGCTACTTCATACTTCTACTCCACTTCTCCACATCTCAGATGGAAATATTTTAATTTTGACTGTACTACATTTATAGAATAACTTAAGAGTAACTTAAAGTTACTCTTTAAATTAAAAAAATGATGATGTGAAGCAGTGCAAATACTACTAATCTACCCAGTAGTACAAGAAGTATCTCAAATAGACTCCAAGTTGATGAACCACATTAAAATGCTAATACATTTTTTTTAAATGATTAAAAAAATACGATATACAATATTAATTACGAAGTACACTATTAACTTTCCCTGTTATGCAGATGACACAGAGTAAAACAAGCTGATGACTGTTACTGATAGAAGATGTCTGTTCTTTATATAGTTTATCAAAGTGCCTGATAACATGTTTGAATCACTGATCACCATGGTGGTGCTGATGAAAAGGATCAAGGAACAAGGAAACACTTGTTACATAAATTATTTTCCAGTTAGATGTTGCGTTCTATCTTTATATGTCTGCTGCATTCTACCACTAAGCGACACTGATGTAAAGCAGGTATAAGTTGAGAGCCTGAGTACAGAGAGTGAGAGAGAAGAAGATGGTGACTACTGAATGTACCGTCAAAGAATTTCTAATAAGGGAACAAGTTCCACTCTCTCGATACTTCCGGCTTCTGAACTTGTATAACAACTTGTGTTGCTGAACAGTTCCACTCTGGTTCCACTAGAGGGCGCTCACGGGTGAGTGTAGAATGAATGGAGGTCTATGGAGCTATAGCCCTCAAAATCCACTTTTCTCAGGATTTAAGTTTTTGTCTAGTAATTTTAAAGGTCCCATGGCATGAAAATTTCACTTCATGAGATTTTTTAACATTAATATGCGTTCCCCCAGCCTGCCTATGGTCCCCCAGTGGCTAGAAATGGTGATAGGTGTAAACTGAGCCCTGGGTATCCTGCTCTGTCTTTGAGAAAATGAAAGCTCAGATGGGCCGATCTGGAATCTTCTCCTTATGAGGTCATAAGGAGCAAGGTTACCTCCCCTTTCTCTGCTTTGCCCGCCCAGAGAATTTGGCCCCCCCATGAGAGAGAGAGAGACATCATGGCTTTCAAAGGAGCAAAGTGGCAGTTTGTCAAGGCCACACCCCCAACATTCACCTTGCCCCCCTCTCTCCTCCTCAATAGCTACAAACACAGAAATGGCACATCCTAAGGAAAGCTCATTGTGAGACTGGCTCTAGTGGCTGTAATTCTGAACCAAGGCTGAATTATGGGAAAGAGACTTCAGATACAGTATTAGGGGACCACTAAGGCCTATATAAAAGAGACTTCAGATACAGTATTAGGGGACCACTAAGGTCTATATAAAAGAGACTTCAGATACAGTATTAGGGGACCACTAAGGTCTATATAAAAGAGACTTCAGATACAGTATTAGGGGACCACTAAGGTCTATATAAAAGAGACTTCAGATACAGTATTAGGGGACCACTAAGGCCTATATAAAAGAGACTTCAGATACAGTATTAGGGGACCACTAAGGTCTATATAAAAGAGACTTCAGATACAGTATTAGGGGACCACTAAGGTCTATATAAAAGAGACTTCAGATACAGTATTAGGGGACCATTAAGGTCTATATAAAAGAGACTTCAGATTCAGTATTAGGGGACCACTAAGGTCTATATAAAAGAGACTGCAGGAACAGTATTAGGGGACCACTAAGGTCTATATAAAAGAGACTTCAGATACAGTATTAGGGGACCACTAAGGTCTATATAAAAGAGACTTCAGATACAGTATTAGGGGACCACTAAGGTCTATATAAAAGATACTTCAGATACAGTATTAGGGGACCACTAAGGCCTATATAAAAGAGACTTCAGATACAGTATTAGGGGACCACTAAGGTCTATATAAAAGAGACTTCAGATACAGTATTAGAGGACCAATAAGGCCTATATAAAAGAGACTTCAGATACAGTATTAGGGGACCACAAGGTCTATATAAAAGAGACTTCAGATACAGTATTAGGGGACCATTAAGGTCTATATAAAAGAGATTTCAGATTCAGTATTAGGGGACCACTAAGGTCTATATAAAAGCATCCAAAGAGCACCATGTCATGGGACCTTTAATGTTGCATTTGAAAGGGGAGGCTGAGAAAATACACACTGCTAGGTGTTAGATTTTTTTAAAGTCGCTTTTTTGTTCTAAAAAGCCCTTTAAAAAGTCAATGACGTCATACACATATAGAGTCCATAGAGTCCTATTCATTTTGCACCCGCCTGAGATCACCCCCAGTGGAACTCTGGTGGAACTGCAACCAAATTTGGTACAATGGGGCTAAATAGGGAGTGAAAAGGCTTTCCGTATATGGGGTTTGGTACCGTGCTTTGCTACCATGTTTGCTATTAAGAACTGTTTTAATAATGTAATGCTTCCTGTTGAAGTAAACGGCACTTGTTGATCATTCCAGCATTCTTCTATTCACCAGCGTACACTACATTTGAGGTGCCCTGGGAATTGGTCTGGATTTCCAGGCTACATTAGAGGTGGAACATTAACAAATATAGTCTACATGCCAACATTCTTGTACTTTAATCGGTCGTTTCCCTTTTTTTCACTGTATACTAAACACCACTTAATCTCAGAGGGAAATATTGTACTTTTTTATCGATCAAGCCAGTTAAGTACATGAAAACCTGCATAAGCTACTCAGTCCCTCCAGGATTTCGCAGCCTTTCAGATTGTTGCGGCCCAAAATGCCTGATTTTGCGGGAGATTTTGCGAAAGTTGCGATGTCTTTTGTATTTTTGTTGCAATGAAGTTGCGAGAGACAGTGAAAGTTGCAAAACAAAGTTGCGATTTTTTTACATTACATTTACCTTTACATTGTTAGTTAATTTCCTATCCTGACCTGGGAGACACATTCATTCGGTTTGATAAAGTACTTTAACTTATCATTGCACTTACAATAACAAGCATAGCTGTCCTGAATTTAGGTCGTCCTGTAGGCCTACATCTCATCTCCGGTTTTTCCTGCATCCAGCGTGTGTGTTTGTTTGTGTGCGCATGCGTCAGTCGCGGGCGGAGCTGAGCAGTGGCCCCACCAGCTGCAGAGCGCAGACAGGTTTGAAACAGCAGCAGCTTTCAGTGACTTTACAGTGAAAAAACATTACAGTGTTCATTGATGTGAAAATGTATATTGTTTATATGTTTTGCATGGTTACTAGTTACTTTAGTTACTCCACTACATTCATCTGTTACAGCTTTAGTTACTAGTAACTTTAGTTACTCCTTTACATTCATCTGTTCCAGCTTTAGATACTAGTTACTTTAGTTACTCCACTACATTCATCTGTTACAGCTTTAGTTACTAGTAACTTTAGTTACTCCTTTACATTCATCTGTTCCAGCTTTAGATACTAGTTACTTTAATTACTCCACTACATTCATCTGTTCCAGCTTTAGTTACTAGTTACTTTAGTTACTCCGCTACATTCATCTGTTACAGCTTTAGTTACTAGTTACTTTAGTTACTCCGCTACATTCATCTGTTACAGCTTTAGTTACTAGTTACTTTACCCACTAAGATTACTGCACACAGAACAAATGTAGTTTATAAAAGCTGATGTTTTATTCTAAATGAAACTAGCCTAACTAATCAAGCCTGGCGGTGGGCTTGGAAATAACCAATGAAAATGTCTCTTTGCCCCGCTGCGCGTACTCCCCTGCCGTGAACGAGCCTGAGCTTGAAGAACGTTGTCGCCGGAGTTACTGCAAGTCTACTGGAGAACGGAGGACACAACTCAGCCAAAGTTCCTGCTGCCGCGGTTATTTACAACTGCCCAATCACCTGCTAAAATGATTAACATAGGCAGATGCTAACAAGCTGTTACTATCAGAATTGCAGCTCTATTCCATTCATAGTTCCAGCTAAACACATCAAACAATACCACTGAATCTCCACGCTGACACAATAAAAAGATGTTTGCTCTCCCCTTTGCCACACACCTGTACCTGTGGCTGTTTATGACTATAAGGATTTCCTGTGTCAATTCTCCACTTGGTTGTCACACACAAAACTGCATATCCATTCATGACACCAACCTGCTATGTAAACATTGGAAATAGTGACAAAGAAACTGGAAAAAAATGGACAAAAACTTTGGGTGAAGTGACAAGTGGCGAAAATGAATAACAAAGTGTTGAAAAAATAAGTTTTCATTTAAAATTTTGACCCAGAAAAAACTAAAAGTTAGCTGGTCGACGGGAAGACAACAGGAGCGTTAAAAAGCACATTGCTCTTTTGTAAGAAAGGAACAACAAAGTGAAATTACTAAGTAAATGTTTAAACTGCCTGTCTGTGTTTCTTATTTAATCTGACCCACAGACGCACTGTCAGAGCCTCATGGGAAGTGAATTTTAACCCTCCTGTTGTCCTTCCTTCAAAAAGTTTCTATATCAGAAATTTGGGTTCCTTTCAACCAAATTGTCAAAGAAAATAACGTGGATGGTTCCATACAACTTTTACTCATCACAGGTAAAATAAATGATCAGTTCACTACTTTCATTCAATTTGGGTGTTTTTATTCAATTCTATAGCATTTGAAAAAATAAATTAAAAAAAGTGCGTTGAAGAAAGTGACAAAAAAAATTGGAAAAAGCTTCAAAAACGCAGGAGAAAAAATCAACAAAAACATCGGAAAAAGTGACCAAAAACTTGGGAAAACAAGTGAAAACAATGTCGGGAAAAGTGAGTGTGTCGAAAAAACACAATGTTGAAAAGTTTGAATTTAAATGTTGACCCAGACAAAAAGTTGCATGATGATAATGATAATAATAGTTGTGGTGAAGTGGAAACATAGAAGTATAATATACTTAATCAGAAAAGGGTTTATTGCATCATTAACTTACACTTACAAGGAAGGTGCCTTAGTGTTTTGTGCATTTACATAAACAAACAAACATATTGAACATTAATATAGTAAATAACCTACAGAAACAAAATAGCTGTTTAACATATGAAGAAAACACGTGCAGTACCTTAAAAATGTAATTAACCCTTGTGTTGTCCTCCCAGGTGAAAACAAAAAATCAACCCTGTTTTCACAATTTTTCCAATGGACTATTACAGCTTTTAAAACACTGGAAGTACATCACAAGTGCTTATGGGTAAACAAGTCCATTGGCTAGTTGAGTTAGCGTTCATTTCTTGTCAGTTTTGTCTTAAAAAGTGTTGCTTTAGATGTTTCTGATTCATATATTCTGATATAAAACAAGTTTAACCGCCACATATTATCGTAAAGTGTTAGTTTTTTGTGAAAAGTTCAAACATAAGAAATACAAAAACATATTAAAGCTGCAAGCACGTCGGGGTTACTGGCGGACGATGCTCCTTGCAACCGTGCATTTGCGCGGCACTCAGACATGCATATTGTCACCAATGAAAAGGAACTTTCTGCTGAGTTCAATGATACCTCACACAAGACTATGTAATACAGTTCATTAGCTAAGAAAGGCGGCGTGGCGGGCCAAACCATGACCAATGAAAACGGAACTCTCTGCTCAGTTCAGTGATACCTCACACAATAGTGTACATCAAACGGGTCATTAGTTATTAAAGGGGGCGTGGCTTATGGGGCGGGTAAATGGTCCCCAATTAAAAAGGAACTCTTTGCTGAGTTCAATGATACCTCTCACAAGAGTCTACCTTAAAGGTTCACAAATTATGAAAGGGGGCGTGGCCTGAGTACATGGGTGTGGTTAAAGTATAGGGGGCGGGTCAGTATCACATCCGGACCACACATTCTAAGCTTCATGTAAATCAGATGATGTTTGTCATATAAGGCTGATTTCCTGTTGCCACCAGGGGGCGCTATAACCAAAAGTAAATTTTTGCTCAGGCCTGGACTCTTGTCAATCGTGAGAAATTTCAGCCAAATTGGACAACGTACACTCAAGTTACAACAACTTCTTTGTTTATCAATAAATGCTCAAAATGGCCGCCACACCCACACCGTTGGACAAAAACTCAAGCTTTTAATAACTTTATCATAACGGTCTTGAGATGGCACAAAAACAAATTTGAAGTTGATCGGATGAAATCTCTAGGAGAAGATCATTAAAGTATAGGACCTTGACTTTTAGGCCTACTTCCTGTTGCCACTAGGGGGTGCTATGACTTTGAGTCAATATCAGCCTGTAGATATCCTCATGATTGGACTTTTATGAATCCTGAAAAGGTTCGAGCCAATTGGTCAAGTTACACCCACTTCCTGTTTCGATGGCCCCATACAGGAAGTTGGTCCTCTATAACTTGCGCATTTGTTGTGCTATTACAATTCTTTTAATAACATTTCATCTTTTAACGTCTTAAGATGGCACAGACTAAATTTGAAGTTGATTGGATGAAATCTCTAGGAGTTTGTTAAAGTATGACATGTGGAAATCACTAATTTGCGAACTTTCAATTCAAAGCAGTGGACTTCCTGCTGCGTTAATGGTATGGCTCCAATGAGCTTTTTTATACGTCTTGACACGCTACATATGTGTACCACGTTTCGTTACTCTCCGTTAAACGTACTGCAGGGGCAGTTTTGTAGGGGGCGCTAGCGAGCCATTCTTGTGTGCCTATTATTTGGACTGATACTTACTGTGTTGTAGCTGCATACTTGACTGACAACCAATATCATAATATAATTTCTTATACATAAACAATAACCCATTATGGGTTATTTTTGATCCACAAGTTTTTAGTGTGTAGCACAGGTATATTTCAGGGTTGTCCATTTCATCTCAGATAAGTTTCAATTATATATACAGTTAAACACAAATCAAACAATACTGCTGACACGGTAAAAAGCTGTTTACCTTCCCCCTTGCCACACACCTGTTAATGTGGCTGTTGATTTCTATAAGCATGTCCTGTGTCAATGCTCCACCCGGTGGTCACACACAAAACTGTAATTTTATCCTGTGAGAGAAAATTCATGACTCAAAAGAAAAAGAAATGCAACCCTTTAAAATAAACTTTATGTTATTATTTAATCTATTCATCAATGGGTTTATTTGCATATTGGATAAGTATCTTAAAGGTGCACATCCACACAAAACCGTTTTTACTTGCATTTTTTGAAATATGTTAAGTCCATATGTGTTTGTGTTATGTGGTGAATATGAAAATGAACTGCTACCTCCTCTGTCAGCTCTAGCCACTGAAAAGAAATAAGCAGAGAAATCAGACCAATCACAAAAGCTGGTCAGTCTGACATGTTGCCTGAGCTCATTGCTATTCATGAGCTCGCCCAGTTGGGCTGGGTAAAGGATGCTGATAGACTCTCATTGGCTAGCTGTTAGCTGATCACAGTCAAGCAGCCTAGCTCGTTGAATAGTAATGAGAACCAGAGGTGGGTAGTAGCGAGTTACATTTACTCCAATACATTTACTTGAGTAAAATTTTGAAAAAATTATACTTCTAGGAGTAGTTTTAAATCACTTTTTACTTTTATTTGAGTAGCTTTGTGAAGAAGAAACTGTTTTCTTACTCCGCTACATTAGGCTACAATGAGCTCGTTACCTTTCTTTTTACCTCTTTGGTATTCTACGCGTCATTGTTCATATTCCCCGCGCGTATGCCTCATTTTAATGTTTTATTTTGACAGAGAGAGAGAGAGACTTCTGCTAAAAGCTCTACCACGTGGCTGTGTTTCACCTATCAAACGTAGTTGTGCAGTCTCGTCACGTGACCCTACTCAATCTCAGCGGTGGGACGGCATGGACGGGACGGGTTAGCTTTACAGTCATAAAGGCAATGCAGACACAGACGAGGAGGAACACCCCATAGGCCTGTACTACGAATCAAGATCAGAGTTGTCAAGTAACGAAGTACAAATACTTTGTTACCTTACTTAAGTAGAAATTTTGGGTATCTATACTATGCGCCGGCCCATAAAGAACTCACAGCGGCCCATTCGTTAATTTTCTTTATTGGCACTGGCCTGACCCAATCAAATCCAGGAACCCCCTTCCCCACTCCGGGCCGCTGAGTTCAGCAGGGAGTGCAGCAGGACCACGGCGACAGCTGGAACCAGGATCTCGGTGCCAACGTTCTCCAAGGAAATACGCTGGGGGAAAAAAACATAAGGACTCCGGGGAGTAAACTCCCCAGAAGCTAAGGATTAGTAACAAGCATTTCTGGGACGGGATACACACAAATGGTAATAGAAAGGGAGAGGAGAGAGCAGCTCAGTGTGTCAAAGGAAGGAAGGAAGTCCCCCGGCAGTCTAAAAATATAACAGCGTAACTAAGAGAGACAGGACATAAGGAGAGGTAGCCTGTTCGGGCTTTGAACTCTCCCCTGCCGGATCGGACTGTGCTGGCCTGACTCCCTCTACTTTTGTTATACGTTATTAATCTAACAATTATGAAGAGAAGCAGGTGGGCCAGTTAGGTGGACACTGCAACTCCTCACTGCCTAACTATAAGCTTTATCAAAAAGGAGTTTTAAGTTCATTCTTGAATGAGGTGACAGCTTCTGCCCCCCGAACCCAGACTGGGAGCTGGTTCCATAGGAGAGGAGCCTGATAACTGAAGGCTCTTGCTCCCAGTCTACTTTTAGAGACTCTAGGTACCACCAGTAACTCTGCATTCTGGGAGCGCAGTGCTCTAGTGGGATGATAAGGTATTAGGAACTCTTCTAGATATGATGGTGCTAGACCATTTAGAGCTTTGTAAGTCAGGAGAAGGATTTTTAAATCAATCCTGGATTCAACAGGGAGCCAGTGCAGAGAAGCTAATACAGGAGAAATATGATCTCTTTTCTTAGTTCTTGTGAGAATGAGAGAGTGAGAGAATTCTGGATCAGCTGGAGAGTCTTAAGGGACTTGTTTGAGCAACCTGACAGTAGGGAGTTACAATAGTCCAGCCTGGAAGTAACGAATGCATGGACTAGTTTTCCAGCATCGTTTTGAGACAGGATATTCCTAATTTTGGCAATGTTACGAAGATGAAAAAAGGCTGTTCTTGAGGTTTGTTTTAGATGGGTGTTAAAGGATATATCCTGATCAAAAATAAACCCTACGGAGAAGGATACTTGTGTGCAAAAGGCAACAAGCATTAACTGATATGGGCCGGGTCCAGGCTGCATGCCTAGTAGCACTCATGACTCTTTCCAAGACAAGCCTGGGCCCTACGTATTAGATTCTTCCACAATTTATGTTGTGATAAGTAATAGAAAAAGAATGGCGAATAAGCACGTGACTGCAAACTTTGCAAATTTAGCATCCATTCCTCGTCAGCCACAGTATGTCCCAAAAAATGAAAACGCACTAACACTAGCACTACTAAACGTTAGGTCTTCGGTGGGAAAGTCATTTTTAGTCAATGATTTTATTTATTTATGTTTTTAACTGAAACCTGGTTGGACCATAATAACAGTGCTGCTGTTCTCATTGAGTCAGCCCCCCCTAACTTTAGTTTTATGAGTGAGAATAGAGTGAATAAGAAAGGAGGTGGAGTCGCCATTTTGTTTAATGACTCATTCCAATGTACGCAATTATCTTACGGAAATTTTGCTTCTTTTGAATATGTGGCTCTTCAGCTAAGATCCTCCCCTCAAGCTCTACTTCTAAATATCTACAGACCACCTAAATACTGTGCAACCTTCTTTGACGACTTTACTGAACTGCTGTCTATAATCTGTATTAACTTTGACCGTGTAATTATTACAGGTGATTTTAACATTGATGTTGACAACCCCCAGGACCGAGGGACCAAAGAACTGTGTTGTGTTTTTGAGAGCTATGGACTGACTCAGCATGTGACACAGCCCACGCACAATAAGGGGCACATTCTGGACTTGATTATCTCAAAGGGTCTGAACATTTCCAAGGTTGTGGTGACTGATGTTGCTCTCTCTGATCATTCCTGTGTTTTCTTTAACGGCACTATCTCTGTGCCCAAAAGTGTTCAAACAAAGTTAATCAGAAAACGGTATATCACTGAAAACACCAGTGAATCATTCATTCAGCTTTTCTCCTCTACACCCGCCCTCACTGGAGCCTCAGTCACTGAGCTTGTAGATAATTTCAACTGTAAAATTACGAACGTTATTGATGCTATTGCTCCCACTAAGGTCAAAGCTGTCTCTGGTAAAAAAAGATCTCCATGGAGAAATTTTATAGTGGTGAGAACAGAAAAAAAGAGAGTGTCGTAAAGCTGAACGCAGTTGGCGAAAATCTAATCTCCAGGTCCATTATAACACTTATAAAGAGAGTCTTCGCATTTATAATCTGGAACTAAGAAATGCAAGGCGGTCCTTTTTCTCTGACATTATTGCCAGAAACAATAATAATTCACGTGCTTTGTTTTCTACTGTTGATAGATTAACAAACCCTCCAGTACCAATAGCATCTGAACTGTTGTCTACCAAGGCTTGCAATGACTTTGCCTCCTTCTTCACAGACAAAATTCAGAAAATTAGACAAACAGTCAGTGCTTCCATATCAAGTACAGGATATGTGTTGTCACAGTGTGCACGCAAAACAAATTCCAACATGACACAAATTCCAACATGACACAATTTCATGCGATCAACCTTAAAAACCTGGAGGACATTATACAACATCTGAAAACCTCCTCCTGTTGCCTTGATATTCTATCAACGGGTGTTTTAAAAAATGTTTCGAATTGTTTGGCTTCTGATCTTCTACAGATTGTGAACACATCTTTGCTCTCAGGTATCTTCCCACAGGCCCTGAAAACTGCAGTCATCAAGCCACTCCTAAAAAAGATTAATCTAGACACGACACTAATGAGCAACTATAGGCCAATATCAAACCTTCCATTTTTAAGTAAAATCATAGAAAAAGTGTTTTTTCAACAACTCAACCTTTTCTTATCGCTAAACAACAGTTTTGATGCCTTCCAGTCAGGTTTTCGACCACACCACAGCACCGAGACGGCTCTTGTTAAAGTCTTTAATGACATCTACTTAAACACAGATGGTGGCAAAATTTCAGTCTTAGTATTACTTGATCTCAGTGCTGCATTTGATACGGTAGACCATGACATATTGCTTGACCGATTGGAAAACTGGGTTGGTCTTTCTGGCTCAGTACTAAAGTGGTTTGAATCCTATTTAAAGAATAGGGACTACTTTGTGTCAGTTCTGGGGCCTCTTCTGTTCAACATCTACATGCTTCCACTGGCTCAGATTATGGAAAACAACAACCATAGTTATGCGGATGACACCCAAATTTACATAACCTTATCGCCAGGGAACTATAGCCCAATACAACAATTAAATATGTGCATTGAACAGATTAACGATTGGATGTGCCAGAACATTCTTAAATTAAATGAAGAAAAAACGGAGGTGGTTGTTTTTGGAGCAAAAGAGGAACGATTGAAAGTCAGCGCTCAGCTTCAAACGACAATGTTAAAAACAACAGACAAAGCCAGAAATCTTGGTGCAGTCATGGACTCAGACCTGAATTTTAAAAGCCACATTAACATAATTAAAAAATCAGCCTATTATCACCTTAAAAATATATCAAGGGTTAAAGGACTTATGTCTCAGCAGGATCTGGAAAAACTTGTCCATGCTTTTATCTTCAGTAGACTTGACTACTGTAACGGTGTCTTTACAGGTCTCCCTAAAAAATCAATTAGACAGCTGCAGCTGATTCAGAACGCTGCTGCTCGAGTCCTCACTAAAACCAAGAAAGTGGATCACATCACTCCAGTACTGAAGTCTCAAAGAATTGATTTCAAAATACTTTTACTGGTTTATAAATCACTAAACGGTTTAGGGCCAAAATACATTTCTGATCTGCTACTACATTATGACCCACCTAGACCTCTCAGGTGGTCTGGGACGGGTCTATTACATTATGACCCGTCCAGACCTCTCAGGTGGTCTGGGACAGGTCTACTTGTTGTCCCCAGAGTCAGAACTAAACAGGGGGAAGCAGCGTTCAGTTTTTATGCTCCACATATCTGGAACAAACTCCCAGAAACCTGTAGGTCCGCTCCAACTCTCAGTTCTTTTAAATCTAAGCTAAAGACCTATCTTTTTGATGTTGCTTTTCTTTAAATAATCTATTTTATTAACTTTAATTTCTTATACTGCACTGTAACTTTTATTCTTATACTGTACTATCAATTTTGTTCTTGTCTTTTAATGTTTTTAATTTGTTTATTCATATTTTTAAATTGTTTTTAATTGTTTTCTTACTGCTCTTTAATGTTTTATGTAAAGCACTTTGAATTGCCCTGTTGCTGAAATGTGCTATACAAATAAAGCTGCCTTGCCTTTCCTTGCCTAGATTTCTGACAGTAGAGCTGGAGGCCAGGGCAATACCATCCAGAGTAGCTATGTCTTTAGATAATGAGGTTCGGAGGTGTTTAGGGCCCAGCACAATAACTTCAGTTTTGTTAGAGTTTAACATCAGAAAATTATAGGTCATCCAGGATTTTATATCTTTAATGCACGTTTGAAGTTTAGCTAGCTGACTAGTTTCGTCTGGTTTGATTGACAAGTATAATTGGGTGTCATCCATATAACAGTGAAAGTTAATTGAGTGTTTCCTAATAATATTACCAAGGGGAAGCATATATAAGGAGAATAGAATTGGTTCAAGCACTGTGCCTTGTGGAACACCATGGCTAACTTTAGCGTACTTGGAGGATTTATCATTAACATTAACAAATTGAGATCGATCAGAGAAATAGGACTAAAACCAGCTTAGAGCAATTCCTTTAATGCCAATTAAGTGTTCCAATCTCTGCAACAGGATTGAATGGTCAATAGTGTCAAATGCAGCACTAAGATCTAGTAAAACAAGAATGGAGACAAGTCCTTTGTCTGCAGCCGTTAGAACGTTGTTAGTAATTTTCACCAGTGCCGTCTCTGGGCTATGATGCTTTCTAAATCCAGTAAGAATTCGAAAGTAATTAAAGAATGATCTGATAATACCGAATTCTTCGGAAATATTATTAAATCCTCAATTTCAATACCATATACCAGCAAAAACAGTGCGTCGCCTTGTTCACACTCTGATTGAAACCGATTGAATCCAATAATGAGTTGAAAGCAGTACTAAGGCTATCATTGTCAACATCAACAAGGATATTAAAATCACCTACAATAAGTACTTTGTCTGATTTAAGGACTAAACATGATAAAAACTCTGAGAATTCAGATAAAAATTCAGAATACGGACCTGGAGCCCTGTAAATAACAACGAATATAATTGGCTGTAATGTTGTCCATTTTGGATGTTGAAGATTAAGAACAAGACTTTCAAACGAGTTATAATTTAGTTTAGGTTTAGAATTAATTAACAGGCTTGAATCAAAGATGGCTGCAACTCCCCCTCCTTGGCCTGAGCCTCTAGGAAATTGAGTATTAATATGACTGGGAGGAGTGGCTTCATTTAGACTAACATATTCTTCATGGCCCAGCCAGGTTTCAGTAAGACAAAATAAATCAATGTTATTATCTGATATCAAATCGTTTACCAATACTGCTTTAGAAGACAGAGATCTAATATTTAATAGTCCACATCTAATTTTCCTATTTTGTTCTATCGTTGCAGTCGTTTTAATTCCAATTAGGTTGTTAAGTATAGCGCATCTTTTGTTTACCTTTGATTTAACCGATCTGAGCCGGGGGACAGACACCGTGCTTATTAGACTATGAGTGGGCGACTGCTCCAACAGAAGCACAGAGGGGCGCATTGCACTGCACCTCTGATTACTAATATCAAACTTGGGTGTTCATGGTTTATGTAATATGAATCTTACAATAGTTAAAATTAACAGTAAACTGTTTTTTAAAGTTGCCAAGCCAATATTAAGCAAAATGGTAATAATAACAATAATGGCAACACAATATCAAATATCTGTCTATCAATATATGCACTATTAGGCCCCTGTGGAGCGGGCTAAGCTTTTGTTCTTAATGGCATTTTTTCTCCCTTACCTTACTTTTATACTTTAAGTAGTTTTGAAACCAGTACTTTTACACTTTTACTTGAGTAAAAAGCTTAAGTTGATACTTCAACTTCTACAGAAGTCTTTTCAAACTCTAGTATCTATACTGCTACTTGAGTATGTGAATACTTTTGACACCAGTGATCAAGATCAACTTTCCCTGGATGTATTTCAGTTACCCGGCTTCACCTAAGCTAACAACCATGGTCCCTCATAAGCTGTATCATGATGGTGGTTAACAACTAGTTCAGTCAACCCAGGGTTTCCCAATCCAGTGGCGCGTGTTCACATAAAAGAGCCGATGTTTGCACAGCATGACCAATAGCCACATATTTTACATGAGAAGAGCAAACTATAATTCTACATAAATATGAAGAACACAGACACGGTTTTACAGGCAAAACACAATACAGTCACTGCTTCCTAAAACAGGAGGACAGCTGGCAACAAAAAATAGGCGACGCTGATGCGTAAATCACAACTCTTATCAATATCACTTCCCCATCAGTCAGGACTAGGGTTGGGTACGCAACAGTGTGCTCTGCAGCGTAGCAGCTGCCGACGTTGGAAAAACACAGACGGTGCGTTCACTGAAACTGGTAACCTACAGCTTCGCGGTGCATTTAAAGTTGTTGTAAAATACACTTTTCCCACCTGGTGGTTGTTTTTGTCATTCAACAGCAATTTACTGGTGAAATAAGTTATAGTCATTACATTACTAATAAATCATTTATTTTGGCCATATGTCCGTAGTAATAAACAAGTTGTTCTTAAATGTTGCCGACTGATGTTTAGTACCCTTCTTTTTTTTTTTTTTCTTTTTTTTTTTTTTTACTTTCTTAAAAAGTATCGGTTCAGGCACCGTTTAGGCACCGGCACCATTTTAAAAGTACCGATTTAGCACCGGTATCGGAAAAAACCCAAATGATACCCAACCCTAGTCAGGACAAAGATCTGACCATAATTACACTTGTCCTTTCCATAAACTGTCGTTGCTTTAGCCTATGATATCAGTTGCAACCCTGGCAGTGGAAGCGATCGTGAGAGTAAATAAAAAATATAAAAAACATAATTTAAACCGCTGTGCGCAAGAAGCCAAGAAATAGCCGATACGTAATTCCCTCCCATTCAAATCTATACATTTCATAAATATACCCATCAGGGAATGTTTAAGGGGTTGTCGTTCTCTAAATGTTTTAACTTTTATGAACGCACCCTCTCTCTCTCCCCCCCTTTCCCTCTCTCTCTCTCCCTCTCTCTCTCTCTCCCTCTGCGCACCAAGCTCCACCTGATCTTCTAAGAACGGTGACACCGTTATTAATCGAGTATTGATTGATCAGTAGGCAGTGCTTTTGATCTCTGATCTCCAACTTAACCTGCTCTCGACCAGGTTAGGAGTCCAGCTTAAGTTACCACGGCGATTGAACCCGGTATCAAGTGATCCAGCTTCGTGATACAGAAAACCCTGGGTTGAACCTGACGTTAGCTCGTTAACCCTAAATCTTGCTTTGTAGTACAGGCCTGTGGTCTCATATTGAAAGCATGTTTACCTTAGTAAAAGTGCCAAACAGCAGCTACATTACCTTGTTCTAGTTCTGCCTGGAGAGCCTGGTAAAAGAAGTATAAAGGTTTGGAAATTTGTGTTACTTGTGCTTTTTTATTTTTATGTATTATTATTTTATTGATTTTATTTTTTAAAGTGATGGTTCGGAGTAATTTCACCCTAGGGTCCTTTGCACCATGACCTCGAGCCAAACACCCCCCGAGAAGCTTTTTTCACCTGGGTCGAACATTGGGAGAGTTAGCGTAGAGTAGCGTTATCAGCTGAATAGCTTAGCGCAGGGGCTAATGGACCCACGTTTGTGTCTGGTATATGACCCCACTAATAATGCCCGAAATGATACCAAACGTCTACAGTAGTACATATAGGTTATGTACTCATAAAACGATGGATTGTAAAGTTTGTAAGTAAACCAGAAGTTTATGTAAATAACACTTGCCTGCCGGCTTCTGCTCTCTGCTGTTGTTGTTGCTGCTGTGAGACGAGTGCTTAGGGACCGTCTACAAATTACAACACCGAAAAGAGATGCAACAAAAATATTTTTTAATTTAACTTTTTTTTTTTAAAGTAAGTGCGGTAGTATAACTAACAGGAGACAAGTAATAATTGAGATACGTTTGGAGACATTACCTTATTTAATCATTAAATTAATAAATATTTTTGTTGTATCTCTTTTCGGTGTAGTAATTTGTAGACGGTCCCTAAGCACTCGTCTCACAGCAGCAACAACAGCAACAGAGAGCAGAAGCCAGCAGGCAAGTGTTATAAACTTCTGGTGTACTTACAAACTTTCCAATCCATCGTTTTATGAGTACATAACCTATTTGTACTAGTGTAGAAGTTTGGTATCATTTCGGGCATTATTAGTGGGGTCATATACCAGATACGTGGGTCCATTAGCCCCTGCGCTAAGCTATTCAGCTAATAACGCTACTCTACGCTAACTCTCCCAATGTTTGACCCAGGTGAAAAAAAGCTTCTGGGGGGGGGTGTTTGGCTCAAGGTCATGGTGCAAAGGACCCTAGGGTGAAATTACTCCGAACCATCACTTTAAGTACTTGAATTTACCTGGATTATTTAAATTTAAGCTATTTTGTAATTAATTAAATAATTTTAATTTATTTTATTGATTGGATGAACTATAATTTGCCTAAAGATGATTATTTAGTATTTTTGTCCGTCTGATTGAACGCTTGTGTTAAAAAATAAACCAGACGTTACTCAACAGTTACTCAGTACTTGAGTAGTTTTTTCACCAAGTACTTTTTTACTCTTACTCAAGTAATTATTTGGATGACGACTTTTTACTTTTACTTGAGTCATATTATTCTGAAGTAACAGTACTTTTACTTGAGTAAAATTTTTGGCTACTCTACCCACCTCTGATGAGAGCTGGCACACATTGAGCTGAGTCTTCCTGCAGGCTTTCTATACCACATTTGAAACAAGGTAAAACAGGCATTTTTTTTCCACAAAAAATGTTACACAGTCCATGGTAGAACTTCAGACATCACCACAAAGTCATGACATACATGTGGCAGGGCACCTTTAACCTTGTTTTTATTCTAATTATTTAAGAAAAGCAATAACATATTATTCACAATTATATAACTATTTGTCACCTTAAAGAAAACAAGAGTCAGTAATTCAGGACCAGACACTGTTTGTGACAATATGTCTTTTATTTTTAATGCTTATTGATTATAAAGTGAAGGAAAATGCATGAATAAAGAACCCAACACACCAGAAACTCCTCTTGTATCACAGAACGTTCAGACAACATTTGGACTTTTATTTTCTATTTGTACATTTTTGATGAGAAGATCGTCACCACTCATGTCTGGTAGGTGGATGTTGTTACCTTTGGACAGCGCTGACAGACAATATTCAGTAAAGTAAAATGGAAAAGATGTCAGAGTATTTGAATGTTTTCTGTATTTCATTTGTTCAGTTGTGAACCGTTTCCTAACTCTTCAGATAATGAACAAACTGAAAGTGAATCAATGAAAGAGATTATAGATGAGCTGTAGTGAGATCATGATGGCGGGAGGCCTCACAGGTTCTTGGAGCACACAAAAGGATATACGTTGGCACACGAATCATCGTTCCAGTTGTCTGTAGAGAGAGTTTCCGGAGTTTTAATTTCTAGCTTTTAATCTTTCAGACTGCAAAATATGACCACCTGCTATAAGTTTAGAGGTCATTGTTGAATCATCATGTTTATTTAGAAGACAAGATGTTTTATATGTTGTTGTTTTTTACCCTGATAGTTCATCTCAAGGCAGTGCTCAACTCCGTCGATGTTGTCAGGCTGCCCCCGACCCCAGCTTTTGTAGTCGAATATGGATCCATCAGACCACATCCACAGGCCCTCCTGGAGGAGAAAGATTGGTTCAAAGTCAAATCAAAAGAGGATCCTTTTTTGTGGTTTTATTTTAAGTAATTTCCTCTTTCTGTTCTTTATTTCTTTCATCAAATTTCATTTTCTCGATAGCTCGAGAGACAAGTGACATCACTTCCTGTGATGATGAAAGTCTCACCTTCACTGAGTCAAAGCCTCCGATCCAGGTCCGTCTGTTTTCACCGGTCACTTGGTTAATGTAGGTTTTGAGGAAATCATATTCCTCTGCTGAGTAGACAGAAGCCAGATTCCCACCGGTGGACTTGCAGAAGTGCTAATGGAGACAATATAATAGGGTATGTATGTTGAAAAGTAGACTGACAAATATAAAACCGGACAATAGCCTATGTAAACCCCCAAAATCTTAAGTTGCCTTAGTTCATTGTGCTAGAACTCACGGTAGAACTGTAACTTTGTCCAGTTTATTTTCCCGAGGCGAATAGAACGGGCGGAGTCTGACCATCATGCCGTATTTGTTGCTATCACCTAGCAACCGTCTCTAAGTGAGGAAAGCTGTAAAAGATGTAATTTTCAGAGAAATTGAAGCCAAATCTAATACGTTGATCAACACAGTTTAGCAGGGCAAAAAATGATTTGGTTTGAAGTTCCCGTGATGTGACGTTTCCAGTCTATGTTTCAGACTCAAACACACGGAGCTCTGAAGCAGACCCGTTGGGTCGCTTTTAGTGTCCACTCTCGCTGTAAAAATAGAGATGAGCAGCGCACCTTCCGTGGTCTGTGCAGCTTCAGCTTTGTGATGGACGCGCTCTGCTGTGGAGATGCTGCGGCAGATGTTAATGCGTTTCAGCGCCGTGTATTTCTGCTGTAGTTTAGTTTTTCCACCTCCAACGTAGAACAGCATACAGCCACTTCCCTAAACTTTGTCATTCAGAGACCAGCGTCTCAAATAGGACTCAGACGGTCTGAGGTCTACCGTATCAGCAGAGCCATCATTACATGTCATTTAGCTGACGCTTTTATCCAAAGCAACTTCCAATTGCTATATATGTGAGGTTGCACGCATCTAGAGCTACTAGGGGTTAAGTGTCTTGCTCAGGGACACATTGGTTGATGTATCGCAGTGGGATTCAAACCCAGGTCACCCACAACAAAGGCATATCCGTATCCACTGCACCATAACCACTGTAATCACGTAATGCACAGCAGACTATGGTGCAGGTGGATTATTTTCTGAAATATAGTGACTTTATTCTTTTATCTTTATTTTTCTCAAAATATCACGACTCCTCCAAATCTCAGAGAACAAAGTGTGCACAAAGTTTTGAACATGAGCAGAAATCTTGCTGTAACACATCTGAAATATTACAGTCCAGGGGTTTATTAATTCATTAAAATGAATGAATGTATCATTGAGGTGAATGATTGTCATATGCACATTTAAGGAGGTTACTTCCCCAACAAAAGATGCAAAAGAGGAGGGAGGATTAAATGATGGCTAGGCTACGTGTGCTGACTCAGATATAATTAGAAAAGACGATCTACAGGAAAATGAATAGATGAACGCAGTACATAATGCCCGAGAGCCTAATTGCTAAATATTCCATTATATTTGGATTGTAATCTATGTTTCCCTTTATATAAAGATATTTCCTGCGTAAATTGATTCAGAAAAAGGTAGAAATATGTGCATAAAAATTCACCGGAATGCAGGAAATGAAGTGTTGAATGCTAAAACCCCAGACCCCACCCCATCATAAGTCACCAAACTAATCTGGAAACAAAACCCTGGTCTTTGGGTTGCCAGGCCAGTTATGATTAGGCCACATATTAGTGCCATCTAAATAACATCTGCATACTGGTCAGCTAAAAGTAACATACACTGACTATTAACAAGCTGGGCATGCCAGTTGCTGTTTTGCATTGCATTCAGTTTATTTAAATGGGTCCGGGCTAAGCCCCGAATCTACTCAAGTCCTGGAAATGCCCCTGTTAAAAACATTTAAGAATAAAACATAAACCTAATCACAATTTTAACAGATGCAATCTCAGGACATCTCATCTTTATACTGACATACCTTTGGACAATGCAGGCCTTTTACTGTAAAAAAGTATTAATACTATTAGAAACGGTCCTCCCGCAAAGAGTCCCATAAGTGTCCTCTAGTCACCATAGTAGTTATGACGGCAGAAAAGCAGGAAGTAAAGTGATTTATTTTTTGCTCCTGTCATAACTACTATGGCCACTAGAGGACACCGCTACTAGAAATCTAAATATAGGTCAGGACAGTCTTGACACAACTGCTGTACCTCTGCATCGATCCATCTCTTTGCATGGAAGTAGAAACTGAAACAGCGAGAGCCGAACGGAGTCCAACCAGGAGGGCAGTGACCTTCAAGACAATATTGGAAAAAAGAGAAAGTTAGATTCTTGTTACGTAGCAGTTTGTATTTTTCGTTGCGTGTGTGTGTGTGCCTCCTCCCTCCCTTCTCCAGCTTGGTTGGTTATTGCTTGTGCTCACTCAGATCCCTGGATAAAGGAGGGAGGAGACCTTCATTGTGTCGGCCGGCAGCAGACTGAGTGAAGCATGTGAAGTCGATCGACCTCTGCCTGTCCGTAGCAAGCTGGCTTTTGTTTTTTTACTTCTGTGAGCCAGTGTTGCATGTCTTCTGCTTGTATTATTAATAAATTATATAGATAATTTAGATACAAGCTCCTCCCATCCGTCCTTCAGAAATTTAACATAATTTTTTTCTCCCTAATCCCTATCAGGACGTAATATATCTTTCCGCGCGATGCAATCAGTCAAAACAAGATGTACGGGAAGGTAAAGGACAATTCTGGTCGATTCCAACACGTAGCACATTTGTTTGTAAATTTTGAGTGCTGTCAGTTGCGAGAAAAACAAAAATAATTGGTGCTGCCTACACTGTGTTATCCTCCTGCTAGCGTTAGCACCCAGGAGGCTGAAACAGGGCACGTTTCAAACGTGCTTTTAGCCTCTCAACATGTTTGAGTTGTCATTACAAGTGCCTTCATGTGAAGCGATTCCTTTCGAGTGAACACAGTAATTCTGACTGCAGTACATATGAAAGAAATGCATAAAGTGGTGAGACAGCAAGACAAGTGCTTAGGGACCGTCTACAAACTACAACACAGAAAAGAGACACAAAAATATTTTCAAAAATAGGCATATGCTTATTTTTTAAAAGTGCTGCAGTACAACTACCAGGATACGAGTTATAATTGAGGTAAGGTTTGGAGACACTACCTTATTTAATCATTACATTAATAAATATTTTTGTGTCTCTTTTTGGTGTTGTAGTTTGTAGATGGTCCCTAAGCATTTGTCTTACTGCCGTCTGAACTAAACAGAGCTTAATTATTACGACTTTTATGTATTTCTTTCACATCTACTGCAGTCAGATTCACTGTGTTCACTCGGGAGGAATCACTTCACATGGGTAGGCACCAAGGTTATTATAGTTTTGCATTTTTCATTAGTTTTTTTTATTTCGTTTTGACTTTTGGTTTTCAAATTCAGTTTTAATTAGCGCGGGCTTGCTAGTTTAGTTTTTATTCTTTGAAAATTCTTAGTTTTAGTTCAGTTTTTATTAGTTTTAGTGTTAGTTTTAGTCTTTTTTTGTAAGATGGGTTATTTGTCAGGCGCAAGATTAAAAAAATGTCAGAAAAAGTATTGTGTAATAATAACTCAACAAAAACCTCATACAATTTTACAAATATGTATTCACAATGTATTCAACAATAACACCAGTACATACAATGTACATATGATGATGATCACAAATATGTAAACAGTCTACACAAGACGCCGCAGTAAGTGCAAATGTGTTAGTAACGTTGTGTTCCAGGAAAAAACCTAATGGCCAACAGACTAAAGAAGATATACATGAACAGGTGTTTTGAACTTTGGTTTGAATAAAGTGGTGAACTTTTTGAAGTCTATCCTCTCCCAAAGTTGTGTAGACATGCCAGTATCAATACACATATTAACCCTAACCAGCAGCTATCGCTATGCCGGTGAAAGTACGCCTGTCTACGGCATAGACTGTATAAAACAGGTCTATGGTTGGAAATGTCAATTCTGAAATATATATAACGTTATTTGCTCTATGAAAGACATTGACAAAGACAATAACTAAGGACATTTACTCAATCATTTTATTTTATTTTAGTTAGTTTTCCAAACAGACATTACAGTTTTAGGTAGTTATACTTTTTTTTGTAATGCCTCGTTTTTATTTTTATTTCAATTTACGACAGTGTTTTTTCCCACCTAGTTTTCGTTATTTCGTTTATTTCTTTAACGAACCTTGGTAGGCACCTATAATGACATTTCAAACATGTTAAGAGGCTAAAAGTAGGTTTAAAACTTGCCCTGTTCCAGCCTACCGGGTGCTAACGGTAGCAGGAGGATAACACGGTGTAGGCAACACTGATTGTTTCCGTTTTTCGCGTTACTGACAGCACTCCAAGTTTACAAACAACAGAGCTACATGATGAAGTCGACCGGAATTCTCCTTTAATATCTGGTGGTACATCCAAGGACAGGGAGGTCAATGGCCCTATGTGGTACCTAATGTTAAAAGTGTGATGTACTGATATTGACTCCATTCTCCCAAATGTAAAAATGACTGGCATGCTAGAGTCTTTAGTTCCTCTGCAGAGTAACTCAGGTCTTTGGTTGAATTAAGATCTTATATTTTGTAACACCATGGTCTACTGAAAATTTGAGAAAGTTGAAAAATCTAAGAACCGGACAAACCAACATGGAGAAGAGAGGAAGGAGGCGCGCACACACAACAAAAAATATAAAACCCTACGTGGCATTATATGAACAAACAAGTCAAATATAATCAAAGCAACGAGCCAGAGATGCTGTACTGACCTGAGCCGGAGGTTTGTCCATAACACTGTGATCACAAAAAGACGTATTAAACACGAGCAGTCTAATTACAGCACGACTCCACTTTATTTATATAGCACCTTTGATACAAACATGCAGCCCAAAGAGCTTCACAGAACAAACTTATCTAATGTTTCAGCTTACAGTTTGCACTCAGTCTACATTAAAACTAGTAACATTATTGAATCACTGTCTCATAATCTTACATGTTGGGAAACCACTGCATTATACTGCATGTGCAACACATAATATTAATTCTTAAATTAATAGTTGCATAGTTTTTACTTACAGATGGAGCCAACAGTCCGATGGACAAACAGAGCAACAAAACACACGGAAAGCCTGATGCCATCTGTGGAAAGACGTTAAACAAAGTCAACATACTGCAGACAAGGACATGAATGCATTTAACATATAACAATTAATGAGCCATTTATCAAATTAAAGTATCCTGCTAGTTATAAGTAGAGATGTTCCGATACTATACCAGTATCAGTATCATGCCTAAAAATGCTGGTATCGGTATTGGGAAGTACTGGAGTTTATGCACTGATCCGATACCATATGTATGTTCTTTTTCCGTTATATCTGACTGTCAAACTGGATACAGCGATAGTAGTATACAGTTGTTAAAACATAATAAAATATATGACACACTGGTATGTGATCAGTACTCGGTATCGGCCAATAAGCAATTTCAGATATCGGAATCGGTATCAGGAAGCAGAAAATGGTATTTGACCATCTCTAGTTATAAGTGTATTATAGGCTAATATAAATATGGTTTAATATTTAGATTAATATTTAAAGTGTTACATAAAATGTCCTCTCAATTAAATTGTCATAATAAATTGAAATATAATTACCTATGCTGAGGTGATGATTGGCTGACACAGAGAAGAACAACCAGCTGATGACTGTCAGTAAAGGAAGATATTCACTCTTTATATAGTTTATCAAAGCACCACAAGAGAGTACGTCTACGCCTGCATGACCCTTCAAGTTCCGCCCCTCTATTTCAGTTGAGAGAGACCCTTATCAAGCCGCGTGGCATCTGAAAATCATGATACCTAAAAAACATGTTTGAATCAATGATCAACATGGTGAAGTAAACACTTTTATTACACAATTATGCTCCAGTTAGAGGTGAAACATTAACAAATTGCTGCCAGCATGTCAACATTCTTGTACTTTAATCAAGTATTGCCTTTTTTCACTGTATACTCATACTGCACCAAAACTCAGAGGGAAATATTGTACTTTTTAATGCACTACATTTATGTGACACAATTACTTTTTACATAAAAAAACGATATTAAGCTGTACTTTTATTTTTCAATAATTATATTTCATGTCATTAAGTATTGCAATTCAATTATTTTGATTCCTTGCCTTCTAGTAGTCTGACCTGAGCATTATTTCACCCAGGATCTGGTTCCTTACCCCATTATTATTCAAATGTTTATCAAGTTAGGCTAGGCTATAGGAAAACTGATAAATTGGAGTCTTTCAAATACAAATTTAGCACTTGCCCTTGTGTTAGTAATGCACACCATTGTCTTCTCTGCAAGTGCAGAGAATTTGTTAAAATGATTTGCCTATTGTGATACATGTAGTGACTGTACCAATATTATTTCTCGCAGAAAATGTTGCAATATTGAACTATATCCATCTCCCCCTCCTCTATTCTGGACAGGGCCGAGGAGCTGTGGACATGGGGCAGGTCACTGGAGCTGTGGACATGGGGCACGTCATTGGAGCTGTGGACATGGGGCAGGGCACTTTAGCTGTGGACATTTGGCAGGTCATTGGAGCTGTGGACATTTGGCAGGTCATTGGAGCTGTGGACATGGGGCAGGACACTAGAGCAGGAGGTGGAGCCTGTCACAACTTGCCAGACTGCTGGAAGGTACACCAGTATGAATACTTCTGTAAGACCCACCCATTTCTTGTGGTAAAAAAGAAAAAGTTGGGATGCAAAACATGTAGTGATATAAGATCACTCGGAGCAGAGCATAGTGGTAAACTCAGGTACACCTTCTCAAGTGAATGGCAAAATTGTCTGGTTGGCCATTATGGTAACATGACTGCAAAACAAATGAAATCTTTGAAAAAAAAATTATGAACATAATGTTTCCCAAAAGCATAAAAAAGCGGAAAGTATACTTAAAAAGCAACAAGACAAAACATTAGATGAGAGAACCTCGTTAAGCAAGAGGTCCTGCCTGATTGTGTACCTCAGGACATCTGTCCATTATTCAGATCCATTGACCTTTTTAGATTTGCTTGAGCTAAAGAGCATCACTTCAGATGGGATTACAGCCGACCTACTTAACTGTCTTCAGAAACATGGTCTTGATGAAGCATTTCTAAAAGAATGCATGGTGGGTTTCTGCTCAGATGGAGCTCCCGTTATATTGGGCAGAAAGAATGGCGTGTTCGCAAAACTCAAAAGTCAGTTCCCTGGCCTCATTGGTTGGCACTGCTTAAAACATAGATTAGAGTTGTCAGTGTCAGATGCAGTAAAACATTGTACCAAAACTAATCACTTCATCATTCTGTACAGTTAAAGCTGTTTGGACAATGTATGCAGCGCTATACAATCATCTCGCAGCTTCAAATTAAGATCTTGAGCTCCAATGAGAAGAGAATGTATCATGGCTTAGTAACAAAGTCAAATTCTTTTGGTTTTGTTAAGAACCTTGGACTTATGATGGATGCACTCGAAGAACTCAAAGATCTCTCTGAGGCTCTGCAAAACAGAGACATTAGACTGTCTCAGTGAGTAACTGTCATCAAGAGGCAGATCGAGGTTTTTAATTCAATGAGTAGAGAACCTGAGAGTGGTCATTTCTATAAGAAAGCATGTGACGCAGTGATGGAAGGGTTGTTCAATGGCATAGAATTGCACAGTGACAGAGGCCAGAAAGTCATCCAACATGGAGGCAGAATGGTGACAGAGGAAGAGTCCTTGATTCAAAAGGTGAACATTCTTAACAAAACAACTTGGCCCTCTCCTTTACCTCAAATGTATGGGGAACATGGGGGACTGAGGGAGCTTTGCGATCTTTTTAGTATTGGCTTTGCTGGCATGAAGGCAAGCTTTAGGAATTTCAAAAGTGACCCCAGTCAACCCATGACTACACCACTTCTAACACTCAGAAATGTTGAAACTGCTGTAAGCAGTGCAGAATGTGAGAGAGTTTTTTTCGAAATGAACATAATTGTTACACCTTTACGTTCCCTGCTGAGAATTGAAAATGTGTCCTCTCCGTTTGTTAACATTGTTGGCCCTCCATTAGCATCCTAGCAAAGAGGAGATCTGCAGAGCACCTGGCCTGTAAGAAAAGACAGACTAATACTGAGGTGTTTGCATACCAGCCATTATGGGAAGTAATGAAGTTATAGATTAGTTATGAGTTATAGATGTGTGTACTCTGTACTGTGTACTGTTTTTAAGAATTTGTATGAAATGTAAAATCCAAATTAAATTACAAAGGTAAAACACAAATAAATCCAAATTTTGATTGTAAAACTAACCAGTGTTTTCATCATTTTTATATCTTAATAATAGGTAGTTTGTAATGAGGCAACCACTGGAGCCAGAAATCAAAACTACATACTTGTTTGCCAAGCTGGCAGCTTTGAAGAGTTTATGTTGAGTCCTGGTTAGACTGTGTGTGTGTGTGTGTGTGTGTGTGTGTGTGTGTGTGTGTGTGTGTGTGTGTGTGTGTGTGTGTGTGTGTGTGTGTGTGTGTGTGTGTGTGTGTGTGTGAAGAGTCTGGCCTTGGATTGATTTTGTCTCTACATTTAGAAATCTTCCGGATCAATGTTTTGTGAGTTTATTTAGGAACATTTTAAAACACATGTCTGACTTTTGTTTTATTAGGGTTAGGGTTTAATTATTATGGTTTATTAACTTACATATCCTTTTAGCTTAGGTTGTACTGATTTAAGGGATATTAAACATTTGAAGATACTCCAAGAAATGGCATCACAATAAACTAAAATACCAATGTTGGCACTGAAGGATCTCTGTTGCAGACTTCAAAGGGTTAATTTACAATCGACTATCCGCACAGTTCACAAAGATACCAAGTAGATTTAACATCAAACTTCTTTATTGAAATTAATGAGACATAACATACAATTCTTCACAATAAAAGTGTAGTGTTGGACACATTGTACATGTTTGCATAGTAATGACCCTTTTTGTCAGTGTGTTTCCCATTTGTCTGGGTCATATTGAACTCTGTTTGACATTTTGTAAATGTTTGCTTAGTATTGAGCCTTTTGTCAGACTGTTTCCCAATTTCAGGGACATTTCTGGACTCAATAAAATGTACAGAACAGGGCTTCTACGTGATGATTGGAGAGTCTGTCGAAAGCCTGCTTCTCCTTTTGATTGACAGCAATTTTGTACTATAACAAGTTGCCGAAGCTATTCAAACTCACAGCTCAGTCCCATTTTGCAAGTGTAGTTGAAAGACAAAACTTTGCTTGCCTTGGGGAAATTGCTAGCCAATTTCCATCATGCATTTCATACAATTATACACCACATTCCTTGTTTCAGTTTAACCTAATTCCAACATTTCCTCCTTCAAGCTTAATATTGTTTTGTTAGATTGTTTGTTCATTCATTCATTCATTCATTCATATAGTAGGCTAGGCTAGTGTTGTGGGTGTGAACTAGCCAGCTAGCAAACTGCCCACGATGCCAGACAATGCTAATATTGTCTGATTTTGGCAAAGCCATTGAAAGTCTTCCTTATGAGTAGTAACTTAGAATTAAACAGAAGGGCAGATAAACACCTAAAATTGATTTAGTGCAAAAGATAGGGCTAAGTAACAGGTCTTTTCAGCTCTCCTGGTAGGACAAAGTTAGCTGGCTGACAAAGAAAATGTACTGCTGGCCATGCTTCTTGATGAAACCATCTCACAGATATTATAAATTATTATTATAATAATAATAATTAGGGGTCCAAGCCCGAGGGGACTGGGAACCACAGTAGCAAAGCGATGCAGTTCACACAGCAGGGCTGTGGAACCCTATTGATTTCGCTAAGATTTTTATTAGGGGCTTATTTTCGTAAGGATTATTTTTATCGGGGTCCAAGCCCGAGGGGGCATGGCAAGGCAAGGCAACGTGGTTCACATCTCCAGCAGAGCTGTGGAACCCTATTGATTTCGCTAAGATTTTTATTAGTGGTCCAAGCCCGAGGCTGTAGGAACCGTGGTAGCAAAACTACGGGGATTCACACAGCACTAGGTGGCGCTACAGCAGAAAACTATACAACTCCCAAACTGTACATCGCACATTGAAAAAACATATATCCTTGTGTTCCCTGGATCCAACTGAATCTCTTGATATAGACCACGCCCATTTCTGCCTAAACTTTTATGCATGAAATATTGCTATTTATCAAAAACCTACTTTGCCAAACTCCTCCTACACCGTGCGACCGATCTGCATGAAATTTGGCAGGTAGCATCTGTAGACCGACCTGACACCATTTATTTTTAAAGAATTTTTATTGGATAATAATAGCGCAAATTACGGACAAACAAAGCTAAGTATGAAAACACCAAGTTTGCCATATCTCGACCAAAATAAATGCTATTAACGCAAAACATTAGATTCTTGTTTGCCATGACCCTCTGGAGGTCCCCCACACATTTTACAAAAACTGGCCACTAGGGGGCACTACAAGTACAACAAGTTTATATCTCATGAACAGCGCATCCGATTTTTACGTAATTTGAAGGTTACCATCTGGGGCGACTCCTGAGGCCACCCCTACAGTGGGGTACTGATTGGTCAAAGTGGGCGTGGCCCATGGGACCCACGTTTGGATTCACTTATACTAATGTGAGCAACTTTTAATTTACAGGGTAGATGAACAATGGGTCCCACATTACACATCGCACATTAGAAAACCTTACATCCACGTGTTCCTTGAATTACCCTGAATCACATAATATAGGCCACGGCCATTTCCGCTAAGAAATTTTTTTGCAGTATCGCGCAATGCGTGAAACCAACTTTTTCAAACTCGTCTTAGGGCGTGCGACCAATCTGCACGAAACCTGGTAGGTAGCACCTCCAGATGGACCTGACCAAAACTTATGGAAACAACTCTTATACACAAAACTGTGCCCTTTAAGCTTATATTTGTCACTGAAGACCGGCTTGGCAGATACCTTATTATTGAATGTGAAATTCTTTCAGTCAAAATAAATTTGGTCAATGTATATGTGACACATATAGATAATCTTACCTTCTTTAGACAGCTTTTCTTGTTGTTAGCTGCTTTGCCTGGCCAAATTATCATGGGTGGAGACTTTAATTGTACACTCCAACCGGAATTGGACAGATCCAACGGTGTTGACACCTCTCACCCCCTGACTAGAAAAGAATTGCTTCAGTGCATAAAATATTTTAATCTGGTAGATGTATGGAGAAGTAAATATTCTATCCAGAGAACGTTTTACTCCGGCACTCATCAGAATCATTGTGGCTTAGGGACCTAAGCTTTGTAGAGTATATAAATATAAATCTATTTGTCTACCAATATGGTAGACAAATAGATTTATATTTTGAAAGCAACACTAACCAGACAACTGCATCTGTGAGGTGGGAAGCATTTAAAGCCTTTCTGAGAGGCCAAATTATAAGTTTTACCAGCTTTAAATGTAAATCTCTTAGACTAGAAATGGAGAAAAAGCAATTGAAAAAGCAAATGAAGAAACCGAGTCCGACATTTTTGAAAATCCCAACCGTCTACTTTTTATGGAATTTAACAAACTGAAAGCAAAGTATAATGTTTTGTCTATAAATAAGGCGACAAAAAGCTTGATGAGATTAAAACAATCATATTATGAACAGGGAGAGAGGGTGGGTAAGTTACTTGCCAGGCGCATAAAACAGATGCAAACCGAGAGTGCAACAAATTCCATCATGACAGAAAAAGGAGACCCGACTTCAGACCCAAAAGAGATAAATGACACCTTTCAATGTTTCTATCAGAACTTATATGGCTCTTAATACTTAGGTTCGGCCCCGATTATGCAAAAAGACTTTTTGGATACACTGACTTTTGCCGTAGTAGATAAACAATTTTTAGACTCATTAGACCGCAACCTTGAGACTGGGGAAATATCTGAGGCCATATCAAGCTTGGGGGGAGGTAAAACACCAGGGCCAGATGCAATTCCAATTGAAATATATAAAATGTTTAGATCCAAATTAATACCACCCCTTCTCGATATGTACCAGGAATCATGAGGGATCCTTCCCTCCTTTGCAAAACACAGCAATAATTTCAGTGTTACTGAAGCCTGGAAAGACGCCAACCCAGTGTGGTTCTTATAGACCGATCTCACTTCTTAATAATGACCTTAAGACTTTATGCAAAGTGCTGGCGAGAAGGCTGGAACCAGTCCTTCCTCAAATGGTCCATTTGGACCATAATATTCCATAATACGAGGAGGCTGCTTAATATTTAAAAAGTCTGGCCTTCCTGACCACTCTGTCCTGTCACTGGACGCAGAGATGGCCTTCGACAGGATAGAGTGGCAGTACTTATTTGATGTCCTGCATAGATTTGGTGTGGGTGTGAATTTTCTCAGATGGGTCCAGCTTCTGTATTCCAACCCACAATCCGAAATACTAACTAATGGACTTGTGTCAACACCATTTACAGACAGGGCTGCCCTCTCTCTCCCTTACTCTTCGTCCTGGCTATTGAGCCACTTGCTATGGCAATCCGCAAGCATGCTGACATTACAGGAATTAAAGTCGGAGACATAGAACTTTGTATTTCGCTGTACGCAAATTATATCATTTTATTTAGTTCCAGATTGGAGAAATCTCTACCTGGCCTGCTGAAGTTGATGAGAACATTTGGTACCTTTTCAGGCTATAAAATAAACAATAGTAAATCATGTTTTTGACAGAAAATGAGAAGAATAGTCCCCCGATCCCTACACCATTTACTGTGTCAAATCACAGTTTTACTTATTTAGGTGTCAAAATTACCCCAACTATTGACAAAATGATTTCAGTTAATTATGACCCCCTTGTGGAAAACGTCACACAATTGCTAAATAGATGGACCAAATTACCTATATCCTTAAACGGTCGCATTAATATCCTAAAAATGTCAATTTTAAGTACATTTTTATACCTCTTCCAGTCAATTCCACTCTCTCCAGCTCCTTCATTTAAATTGCTTAACAAAACATTCTCAAACTTCATTTGGAATAACAGACGGCCTAGACTCAGACTTTCCTTGTTGTATTTACCATTTGACAGAGGTGGACTGCAATTTCTGAATTTCTTATGGTACTTTTGGGCAGCACAAATTAGGGCCAGTATGTTTTACTTTATCAATGAACACCCTCCAGCTTGGGTTGCAATGGAATCACATTCCTACAAAACATGTTTTTTAAATACCTCCAAATCAGAAATTATGTTCTATCTAAGCTGTGTAATAGCCTGGCACTCCCCCCTTGTCCATTTTAGAAGACACTACTTTAAAATACTTAAGAGCTAGGGGACAGGTGTCTGTGCTTTATTATCTGTTTGTTAGCGGATCTAATGAGTCTTCATATGATATATTGCAGGCCTGGAATATGGATTTAAATGAAAATGTATCAGAGAAAGAATGGTTAGAAGCCTGCTCTGGTAAAAACTCAATCAGTAAACACATATTATATACTATTGCAATATAAATGGTTGAGCAGATAGTACATTACTCCTATCAAGCTGCACCACTTTAGCCCAAATATTCCCGACACGTGCATTAAGTATAGCCATCAAAGGGGGTCGGTTTCATTGTATGTGGAGCTGTCCGCAGGTTGTACTCTTCTGGAAAAAGGTACTGAACATTCCTGGTCGTATTATTTCCTACTGATCCTAAGTTATGTATCCTAAATATTTACCCTGTCAATTTTGTGATAACTATTGATGAAAACCCTTTAATTAGTATGTGCCTTTTGGAGGTTAAAAGGTGCATTGCTAGGTCATGAAAAAAAACAGGGGTTAGGGTTAGCATTCCTGTTGCTGTGGGGAGGGGGGTTGGGGGTTGGATGCGCTATGTACAGTTAGTAAGTAAGTTACAAAAATAATTTTTATAAGATAATAATTGCACAAATTACGCATTAACAAATTTGTGAAGCTAACTATGAAAACACCAACTTTGCCATATCTTGACCAAAATAAATGCTATCAAGGGAAAACTTTGGATTCTTATTTGCCATGACCCTCTGGAGGTGCCCCACACATTTCACCAAAATTGCCCACTAGGAGGCGCTACAAGTACAAAAAGGTTATACAGTGGGGGAAATAAGTATTTGACCCCTTGCTGATTTTGCAGGTTTGCCCACTTACAAAGAATGCAAAAATCTACAATTTTAATCATATGTACATTCTAACAGTGAAAGACAGAATCCCAAAGAAAATTCCAGAAAATCACATCATATGAATTTATTAAAATTGATAACCATCTGATGAGGAAAAACAAGTATTTGACCCCCTGGACAAACACCATGTTAATATTTTGTAGAAAAGCCATTATTGGCCAGCACAGATGTCAAACGGTTTTTATAGTTGGTGACAAGGTTTGTGCACATTTCGGCAGGGATGTTGGCCCACCCTCCCCTGCAGACAGCCTCCAAATCATTCAGGTTCCGAGGTTGTCGCCTGGCAACTCAATTTTAAGCTCCCTCCAAAGATTTTCAATCGATTCAGGTCTGGAGACTGGCTAGGCCACTCCAGAACCTTGATGTGCTTCTTCTTCAGCCACTCTTTTGTTGCTTTGGCAGTGTGCTTAGGGTCGTTGTCGTGCTGAAACACCCATCCTCGACCCATCTTCAGCTCTCTCACTGAGGGAAGGAGATGTCGGTCCAGAATTCCACGATACATGGCCCCGTCCATCCTCCCTCAATACGATGGAGTTGTCCCGTCCCCTTGGCTGAAAAGCACCCCCAAAGCATGATGTTGCCACCACCATGCTTGACGGTGGGGATGGTGTTCTTTGGGTTGTACTCGGTGTTCTTTGCCCTCCAAACACGACGAGTTGAGTTGAGGCCAAAAGTTCTATTTTGGTCTCATCTGACCACATCACCTTCTTCCAGGCCTCTTCTGAGTCGTCCAGGTGGTGAATGGCGAACTTCATGCGGGCCTGTACATGTTTCTTCTTGAGCAGGGGGACCTTGCGTGCGCTGCAGGATTTCAATCCATGACGGCGTAGTGTGTTACCAACCGTTTCTTTTATAACTGTGGTCCCAGCTGCCTTCAGTTGATTCATCAGTTCCCCCTTGTGGTTTTGGGATGATTCCTCACCGTTCGCATGATCAGGGACACCCCACGAGGCAAGATCTTGTGTGGAGGCCCAGACCGAGGAGGTTGGCGATGGTGTGGTGCTTCTTCCATTTCCTGATAACTGCACCGACAGTTGATCTTTTCTCTCAAGTTGCTTTCCGATTCTCTTGTAGCCCATCCCAGCCTTGTGCAGATCAACAATCTTGTCCCTGATGTCCGTAGAAAGCTCTTTGGTCTTGCCCATGGTAGTGATGTTGGATGCTGGTTGTTTGGGTGTTCACAGGTGTCTTTTATACAGGTAACGAGGTGAGGCAGGTATATTTGATGTAGATAATTGGTTCGGATTGGGGCTGTGTCTTAAAGAAAGACTAACTGGCTTGTAGGAGCCAGAATACTTGCTGTTTGTCCAGGGGGTCAAATACTTGTTTTTCCTCATCAGATGGTTATCAATTTTAATAAATTCATATGATGTGATTTTCTGGAATTTTCTTTGGGATTCTGTCTTTCACTGTTAGAATGTACATATGATTAAAATTGTAGATTTTTGCATTCTTTGTAAGTGGGCAAACCTGCAAAATCAGCAAGGGGTCAAATACTTATTTCCCCCACTGTATCTCATGAACGGCTCATCTGATTTTTTTCAAAATTTGTTAAAAAGATGGAATATTTGAGGAATAAAATTCGGGATATTACAGGGAAAATAAACTCTTTAATAAACTTTTTTTTCACTCCTGAAGCCACCACTACAGTGGGTACTGATTGGTCAAAGTGGGTGTGGCCTATGGGACCCATATTTGGATTCACCAGTTTAAATGTACAGGGTAGATGTACAATGGGTCATGGACGTGACCTACCAAAAATTACATATATGGAATACTAGGTGGCGCTATAATGACATCAAACGTGTATTTGCCTGTAACTCCCACAATACTCATCGCACATCAGAAAACCTTACATTCCTGTGTTCCTTGAATCAAGCTGAATCACATGATAAAGGCTTCGGCCATTTCCGCAAAGAAGTTCATTTACAATATCGCAATGTTCAAAACCAACTTTTTCGAACTCGTCCTAGGCCGTGCAACCAATCTGCACGAAACCTGGTATGTAGTATCTCCAGATGGACCTGACTAAAATTTATGGAAAGAATTTTGCTCCGTGAAACTATTTACGACCAATCAAAATTTCGTGGCTAGCTATGAGAGAGTACACAAGGTACTTTCTATCACTCAAGAATGCAGGTTTTGATTGATGACCTCCAGGTCAAGAGGTCACGACCTGTCAAAAATGTGGTTGATGCCTTCCAGATGTGTGTGACTCGACTGTTCCGGAAGCTTCTAGAAGAAAGGCGTGTCCGTAAATGACGTGTTAAATGATGCAATGCGTGAGATACAGGAAGTAGAATGCTTCATTTAAATTATCCACTGGGTGAGATACAGGAAATACACGGATGCGTTTGAAATAAGCCACTGAGAGAAGAGGAGTGTAACGCGAAGTTCAAGCATAAAAAGGGTTTTTTTCTTCCCACTTGAAACAGAGAAAGAAAGCTTTTCATTCTATACACCATGAATGTAAGTTTGAGTAACACAGATGCGTTTGAAATGAGGGACTGAGTAAGAATTAAATCAAGTATCTTTACACTATTTGGACCAGTGAGCAGAACGTGTGTAAGGAAGGGTTGTAAAATAGGAATGTGTAAGGCTCCTTTTACAACAGGCCAAGGAAGTAGCGTTAATAAGCGTGAATGGGCCTCAAGCCCAAAGGTCAGTGCATCTCTGCAAACACACATACACACACACACACACACACACACACACAGAGACACAGACACACACAAACAGACACAAACAGCCACAGTTCATGTTGTCAGTACATGTTGATCGTATGTCTGTGCATGCTTAGCTCTAGTCCTCCTGCGTCCTCCGCTGCTCCGTACTCATCAAGCTGTGCCTGCTTCGTTCTGGCCCGGGGATCGGTGTTCACTCCCCTTTTCCCAACACTCCATTTTTTCCCGCGCCTCTTTTTTCCCATGTGAGAAGTAAAAAAAAAAAAAAAAAAAGACCAGCATTCCCTGTACCATAAATATGGTATTTTTCAACAGATCACACAAAATCACAAATGGCATTTGAACACATAACATTCATTGGGACTACTTTCTTTGAATTTTGAGTGATTTATTCAACTTAGTCACACTTTTTTTTGCTTACGTTCAAAATGACCACCATAGTAAAAAAAAAAAAAGAGTATAATATTAATCCATACACACACTCCTACAACTTTCTTGTGCTTGTGTGCCATTACACATGAAACACACGCACACAGACAGTTCCTGTTGTCAGTACATGTTGTCATGTTGCCGCTTGTGCATGTGATCCACTAATGTTCGCACACACATGCATATGAATTTTAATTTGTGAATACAAAACTTATTATGTATCATTTAAATGTAACCACATTGACTTAAAAGATTGTTTGTGTTTAATGTGGTGAAAGATGCAAACATTAAACATTTTTAAACCTTTTGTGATTGTGTTAAAAAACATAAAAGTGTGCTTGTAACACTTTTTGTATTGATACAGCTTTTAAAATTATATTTAAGTCTCCTTGATGTACACAGTAGTTGTAAGAAAAGATTCAACTTGCAACCTGACCCAAATATGTTTCTTTGTAAAACGCCAGCATTAAAAGTAAGTAGTTCTAACTTCTAACATTGTTTTAAATGTTGCCAAAATGTAAGTCTTACAGACAAGATATGATATGTTCAACATGAATTTGAATTTGTGAATACAAAATGTATTTTGTATCATTTTAATGTAACTAGCATAACCACATTCACTTAAAAGGTTGTTTGTGTTTAATGTGGTGAAAGATGCAAACATTAAACATGTTTAAACCTTATGTGATCAGTGTTAAAAAACAAAAAGTGTGCTTGTGTGTTTGTATTAATACAGCTTTTAAAATTATATTTCATTGTCCTCGATGTACACAGTAGTTGTAAGAAAAGATTAAACTTGCGACTTGACCCAAATATGTTTCTTTGTAAAATGCCAACGTTAAAAGTAAGTACCGGTAGTTCTAACTTGAAGTTATATGACTTCACCGGATGCATTTATTTTGTTTATTTATTTATGAGACAGTGAGTCGCAATTCAGAATTAACAATTTTTTTTTAAATGTAAGTCTTACAGACAAGATATGGTACGTTCAACATGAATTTGAATTTGTGAATACAAAATTTATTTTGTATCATTTTAATGTAACTAGCATAACCACATTCACTTAAAAGATTGTTTGTGATTAATGTGGTGAATGATGTCAATTTAAAAAAAGATAAGTACTTCCTTAAGTATTTACGACCGCAATAAAACTAAAAAGGAAATAAAAGAGAACAAGGTTGATATCTCATTGTTAGGATTGAAGAGGATACAGTAACCTTAGTAAATGTTTATGCTCCTTAACAAACTATTTTTCAATTAACTAATGGATGTAACTGCACTGGAAGCAGAGGGTGTCTGTTTATGTGTAGGTGATTTTAACATAGTATTGAATCACTACCTGGATACAATTAGTCTAAAGAAAAATAGAATTGAGGTAGGTGATGTCTCTGACCATAGTGCACTATATCTAACAGTTCAACTAGAAGGTAGGAGGCGGAATACGGGGTTAAATATAGGTTTATTAAATAACAAATCATTTTATCAACAGTGATCCAAAACTTTTAGTGCTAATACAACAATTAAAGAAACAGATTAATTATCTATTAGGACAAGATGTTGAGAAGAAAGCTCGTTTTTACAAACCAACATATTACGAATCATGCCCTAAGGCAGCTAAATTACTTGCTTACATAAACAAGAAGCGGACAGTACCATACATAAGATGTGGGACCCAGAAACATACCAACTAAAATATCATCCAGTAGAAATAGATGCCATTTTCCTAAACTACTACTACAAAAAAACTATATACCAAAACCTCCAGTACTAAAGTAGAAGCAATGGAACATTTTCTTAACGATCTGGATCTGCCTTGTATTGGCAAGAGACAAAATTATGGTATCATAGCAGATTTTTTCACTGGAAAAGATAAATAATGCCAAAAGTCAAGTAAAACTCCAGGTAGTGTTGGTTTTCCAGTGGTATAGAACCTTTAAAGAAGAGTTAGGTCCCCTCCTGCTGAAAGCATTTAATTGGATTAAAAGAGAAGGTAAACTCCCGTCATCATGGAAAGAGGCACTTATTACAGTACTCCCAAAGGAGTTGCAGTAACTATAGACCTATTTCAAATCTCAACGTGCATTATACACAGCGATTATTGCAAGAAGACCTTCTCCCTGAATTAATTGACGAAGACCAAACTGAGTTTGTTAAAAACCAGCAAACACATGACAATATCAGAAGGACGCTACATTTGATAGATAAAATAGAAAAGGAAAATAAAGCTGCGATACTACTAAGCTTTGACACCAAAAAGGTTTTTGATAGGTTTAATTGCCGTTACCTATATTGATAGGTTGGATATTTCAGCCTACATGTTTCAAGTGTATTTTATATCTTGTATGTAGGGTACTACACAAGAAGGTTAGTCTGGGGACAACTTTCACCCACAGGAATGTGTAGAATCTATTATGAGTTTGGGTACAACTTTCACACAGAGGAATTGGAGCCAGGAATGTGAGAATCTATTAGGAGCACGTGCCATAAAAGGTGTAGTTTAAGAGTAAACTGTTCCAACTGAAATAGATGTCTCATGCTGTGTAAGCACGAAAAGTGTTTAAAAGGTATTCACTATGATGTACATGTGGTTCATCCTTGGGCAGACGTGTCTGTATGCTCATGGTTGTTCCAGTGTCATGAAAGTTTGTTCACTGTTTGAATAAAGCTGCACTTGATTTGTAATCATCGGACTGGTCTTTATCTTTGAGGTCTCCCAACATCATTTCTGAATCATCACCCGATATCACTATATCTTCCAAATGGACACTGACCCCAAGCATACCTCCAAATTAGTTACAAAGTTATTTTAAGGACAATAAAGTAGTGATGGGCAACCAACTCTTTTACGAGAGTTTTTGTATGTGATATAGGCCTAATACTTTCCCCTTGGTAATGTAGCATATGAATTTCCATGAACACAATTGGAGCTGCTCCCCCCGCGACCCGACACCGGATAAGCGGACGAAGATGGATGGATGGATGGATGGATGGATTCTAAAATGCACGAGACATAAAGGCTTCTGCTATCGGTTGATAACTAAAACTTGCCGAGACACCCGTTTGATTACATGACTCATGCATTAAGCACCGTTACGGTCTTGTTCAGTAGTCTGGTGCACAGTCTGTTGGTGACAGCCTACCTATCACGTAACAAACATTTAACTTAACATAAATACTAAGATAACATGACGTGCATTTGTATGTGATATCCATCAATTATGTAATCTATTAACTTGTATGTACACAATCATCTAAGATGCACGAGAAATAAAGGCTTCTGCTATCGGTTGATAAGTCAAACTTGCCGAGAACCTTGACACCCGATTGAATATAGACTCATGCAGTACCCTCGGTTACGGTCCTTACGGTCTCGTTCATTAGCCTGGTGCACAGTCTCCTTGTGACAGCCTAGCCTAGCTACCACGTAGCAACATTCACTTCTCTTAACATTTAACTTAACATAACTACCAAAATAACATTCGTGTATTTGTATGTGATGTACTGTACTTCCCCATCGATAATGTGTGAATTGCCGTCAACACAATCCTCTAAGATGCACTAGAAACAAGGCTCGGTTAATAACTCAAACTTGCCAAGAAGGAGTCGAGCGGGCCGGCGGGTTGCACGGTTACATTAGAGTCGAGCGGGCCGGCAGGTTGCACGGTTACATTAGAGTCGAGCGGCCGGCCGGTTGCACGGTTACATTAGTGTTCTGTTCTGTATTGTTACTCGTTGTCTCCCTCTAGTGGTATACTAAAAGAAATTGCAGTCACGTTTGTTCTGCGGCTTCCTTTAATGATGTCATCAGGAAGCGCTCAGGAATGTCTCCAGACAGCATTGTCTTGTATTTGTGAATCAATCTAAGGCCATCTGCTCACGTTCAAGCTATAAACGAGCATCGTCGGTATGTAAATGTTCTTTAACATGTCATCTATCTATGCAGAGGAATATTTTCATGTAAGATGAGATGTAATGTTAAAATTGCTGTATAAATTTCCGGGTGTTCACTTATGCCGGTTGTGATATAAACAGAATAGTCTGAGTTAAGTTATGACTAAAAACCTTTAAATAGCCATTTTATTGTGTAAAATAACAAGTTATTTGTACGAGTATTGTTTAAAACATGTGAGCAGACTCAATGGGAGGATTTAGTACTCATTTATGTATTTCTTCATTTTCAGTTTTAACCTACCTTTGGTCATCATTAAAGAAGTAAACGATTCACCTTCGTCCAGTGTGGTGACTAGAGGAGGAGTTAAACTGTCTGTCAATTTACACAAAGGGTTGTAACAAGGACGGAACAATTAGAGTCGAGAGGGCCGGCAGGTTGCACGGTTACATTAGAGTCGAGAGGGCCGGCAGGTTGCACGGTTACATTAGAGTCGAGAGGGCCGGCAGGTTGCACGGTTACATTAGAGTCCAGAGGGCCGGCAGGTTGCACGGTTACATTAGAGTCGAGCTGCCGGCAGGTTGCACGGTTACATTAGAGTCGAGAGGGCCGGCCGGTTGCACGGTTACATTAGAGTCGAGAGGGCCGGCCGGTTGCACGGTTACATTAGAGTCCAAAGGGCCGGCCGGTTGTACGGTTACATTAGAGTCGAGAGGGCCGGCAGGTTGCACGGTTACATTAGAGTCCAGAGGGCCGGCAGGTTGCACGGTTACATTAGAGTCCAAAGGGCCGGCCGGTTGTACGGTTACATTAGAGTCGAGCGGGCCGGCCGGTTGCACGGTTACATTAGAGTCGAGAGGGCCGGCCGGTTGCACAGTTACATTAGACTCGAGAGGGCCGGCAGGTTGCACGGTTACATTAGAGTCGAGAGGGCCGGCAGGTTGCACGGTTACATTAGAGTCGAGAGGGCCGGCAGGTTGCATGGTTACATTAGAGTCGAGCTGCCGGCAGGTTGCACGGTTACATTAGAGTCGAGCGGCCGGCCGGTTGCACGGTTACAACGGTTACATTAGAGTCGAGAGGGCCGGCCGGTTGCACGGTTACATTAGAGTCGAGAGGGCCGGCAGGTTGCACGGTTACATTAGAGTTGAGAGGGCCGGCCGGTTGCACGGTTACATTAGAGTCGAGAGGGCCGGCAGGTTGCACGGTTACATTAGAGTCGAGAGGGCCGGCAGGTTGCACGGTTACATTAGAGTCGAGAGGGCCGGCAGGTTGCACGGTTACATTAGAGTCAAACGGCCGGCCGGTTACACAGTTACATTAGAGTCGAGCGGCCGGCCGGTTGCACGGTTACATTAGAGTCCAGAGGGCCGGCAGGTTGCACGGTTACATTAGAGTCCAGAGGGCCGGCCGGTTCCACGGTTACATTAGAGTCAAGCGGCCGGCCGGTTGCACGGTTACAACGGTTACATTAGAGTCGAGAGGGCCGGCAGGTTGCACGGTTACATAAGAGTCGAGCGGCCCGCCGGTTTCACAGTTACATTAGAGTCGAGCGGCCGGCCGGTTGCACGGTTACATTAGAGTCGAGAGGGCCGGCAGGTTGCACGGTTACATTAGACTCGAGAGGGCCGGCAGGTTGCACGGTTACATTAGAGTCGAGAGGGCAGGTTGCACGGTTACATTAGAGTCGAGAGGGCCGGCAGGTTGCACGGTTACATTAGAGTCCAGAGGGCCGGCAGGTTGCACGGTTACATTAGAGTCAAACGGCCGGCCGGTTACACAGTTACATTAGAGTCGAGCGGCCGGCCGGTTGCACGGTTACATTAGAGTCCAGAGGGCCGGCAGGTTGCACGGTTACATTAGAGTCCAGAGGGCCGGCCGGTTGCACGGTTACATTAGAGTCAAGCGGCCGGCCGGTTGCACGGTTACAACGGTTACATTAGAGTCGAGAGGGCCGGCAGGTTGCACGGTTACATAAGAGTCGAGCGGGCCGGCAGGTTGCACGGTTACATTAGAGTCGAGAGGGCCGGCAGGTTGCACGGTTACATTAGAGTCGAGAGGGCCGGCAGGTTGCACGGTTACATTAGAGTCGAGAGGGCCGGCTGGTTGCACGGTTACATTAGAGTCGAGAGGGCAGGTTGCACGGTTACATTAGAGTCGAGAGGGCCGGCAAGTTGCACGGTTACATTCGGTCTCGTTCAGCAGCCTGGCACGTGGTCTAGGCATTATTAGCTCATTTCCTGATTGATTCTTGCACCACCATTCCAGTCCAGCGGAGGCGCTAATGAGCTAGATTACAACACACACAGTAGCAGAAGAATACCAGCTACACAACGGCACGAATGAGGTAAAAAAAAAAAAAAAAAAAAAACAGGAGTGAGTCTGTTCATTGACGTATGGCACTCGATTCTCCTGGCTCAGTGACACGAGTCGGGTTAATTAACCGGCTCTTCGGTCAGTTCGTCAACACTACAACAAAGTCAAGGTATTGGAGTGGCCATCACAAAGCCCTGATCTCAATCCCATAGAACATTTGTGGGCGCCACTGAAAAGGCGAGTGTGAGCAAGAAGGCCTACAAACCTGACCCAGTTACACCAGTTCTGTCAAGAGGAGTGGGCCAAAATTCCAGCAAACTATTGTAGAAAGCTTAATTATTTTGGCAAATAATTAGCACATACAAATTAGACCCACCGTTTTCCTAGTCTTTGTGTCTGACGACTTTAGGTCTATAGAGGGTCCGTGGCAGGGGCAGAGACTGTTGGTCAGCATACCCAAATATCAATCTTTTTCTTATGTTTTCAAAAGAACTCCTTATTTTGTCTCTTCTGATGACATAGTCAATGGTATCAAACTGTTTCTTCAAAATCTCCCAGTTACACCATTGTATAAAGAAGACGTTTTTAAACCATTTGTTGTATTCCTCGTTAGAAACAGGGTATGGTTTTAACTTCCATTCTTCAGGACCACGGGCTGCAACTAACTTCTCCCTTTCGCTGCATACGGTAAGGAAAATAAAATCCTCTGTAGGTCTAGTGAAACGGTCTGCTTCCATACGATAGATACTGGAGCCATTGCTACTGTCCCATTGATACACATACACCAAAGTGTATCCATTGACACCAAGATATTCTAGATCAGATGTACACGATTCAGTCATGCTTGTAGGAAAGATCTCTGGACGGAATCTCTTCTTTCTGGGAGCCTGGGGTTAGTGTACAGACCAAATGTAGTGGGTCCTACTCTCACCTTCTTCAACATCAGATGATCGTGATTGTTGTCCAAATGTGTGGATAGAGATGGCTGAAAAACGATTCCTCTTGTTTTCACCAAAAGAATTAAAAAAGAAAATCCACAGCTGGTTTTGTTGAAGGGTGAGAAAAAAACGAGCTAGCTAACAGACTAGTTAAAAACTGCAGGTAAAAAGTCAGCAGCCAGCATGAAACCAAGACTTTTAAATCCTACAAGCCACACCCTGCATGACAATTTAACACCTTTACAAATGTAAATACAGCATCACTACTAACGTCAGGAGAGGTAACCCCACCCTACGCAGTATGGCCGCGACGTCATCACGACTGCGAGATGCGCTCCCAGGTTCGGCCGCTAGAGCGCACACATCTTTGACTTCTCACTGGTTCGCTTATTTGAATTGAAAACGCAATTTCCGGTAGAGTGTTGCTGTGGGCATGGGAAAAAAAGAGGCGAGAGTGAACACCGATCCCCGGGCGAGAACGAAGCAGGCACAGCCTGATGAGTACGGAGCAGCGGAGGACGCAGGAGGACTAGAGCTAAGCATGCACAGACATACGATCAACATGTACTGACAACATGAACTGTGGCTCTTTGTGTCTGTTTGTGTGTGTCTGTGTCTCTGTCTGTCTGTCTGTGTGTGTGTGTGTGTGTGTGTGTGTGTGTGTGTGTGTGTGTGTGTGTGTGTGTGTGTGTGTGTGTGTGTGTGTGTGTGTGTGTGTGTGTGTGTGTGTGTGTGTGTGTTTGTTTGCAGAGATGCACTGACCTTTGGGCTTGAGGCCCATTCACGCTTATTAACGCTACTTCCTTGGCCTGTTGTAAAAGGAGCCTTACACATTCCTATTTTACAACCCTTCCTTACACACGTTCTGCTCACTGGTCCAAATAGTGTAAAGATACTTGATTTAATTCTTACTCAGTCCCTCATTTCAAACGCATCTGTGTTACTCAAACTTACATGCATGGTGTATACAATGAAAAGCTTTCTTTCTCTGTTTCAAGTGGGAAGAAAAAAAACCCTTTTTATGCTTGAACTTCGCGTTACACTCCTCTTCTCTCAGTGGCTCATTCAAACGCATCCGTGTATTTCCTGTATCTCGCCCATTGGATAATTTAAATGAAGCATCTTTCTACTTCCTGTATCTCACGCATTGCATCATTTAACACGTCATTAACGGACACGCCTTTCTTCTAGAAGCTTCCGGAACAGTCGAGTCACACACATCTGGAAGGCATCATTTTTGACAGGTCGTGACCTCTTGACCTGGAGGTCATCAATCAAAACCTGCATTCTTGAGTGACAGAAAGTACCTTCTGTACTCTCTGCTATGAAACACAAACCTTAGCATAAATTAGGCCAAATTAAGAGGTGTCAAAACAAAAGTTGGTATTATTGTTCGACATCCCACTCTGAGGCTCTGTACCAAATTTGGTGAGGATGGGCTATTAGGGGCAGTGTTGGGAGTAACGTGTTACAAAAGTAACGTAATTACAGTAATGTATTCCTTTTTGCTGTAACGCAGTAATATAACGCATTACTAATTAAATTTCGGTAATATTATTACCCGTTACAATCTCAGTAACGAGAGTTACAATGCATTTTAACGCAACATTTTTTAAGAATTCCCCAACACCGCGAAGCATTTGTTCACAGGAAAAAAAAGACGTGAGTATTATTTCATAACATCTGTGTCCCAACAGGTGACGGTACTTCAGCTCGGACAGCTGTGTGTCCGAGCCGCTGACAGATTTAAACATGACGGGAATTAGTTTATCAGCCGTGGAGAGTAACTCTGTAGTGGAATGGCTTGGTGACCAAAAACGCTTGTCTTTTACTGTGACCATTTACTGTTCAATATGTTTCTGTCATGAACGGTAATAATTATTACAGATGCAGTTTTACAAACAAGAAAGTGAGCAACTTAGCTTGATGGACATGTTGCATCCATAGGTTGCATCCATAGACAGTATTTGTTGCATCAACAACATGCATAACAGTTACATCCATTGACATATATACAGGTTACGTCTCAGTAAGCTAGCAAGAGTACACAAGGTACACAACAGACAACTTCCGTGTAGGCTACTTCAAAATAAAAGCACTTCCTGTGACGGTTCGCAGTAAAACTAAATTACTGTTGAACAAATAAGGTTGTGGACCTTTTCACATATCAGCTGTAAATCAAGTACTGTAAATAATGTAACTAGTGAGTTTTAATCACACTATAATTGGCAATTCCCTTTAGACTGTTTTAAACTAAACAACATGGATTTCTTATTCAAGTGCTTTAAACAAACATTTTACAAGATTGCCATACTTCAACTGTAACGTACTTTTAATTGAGTATTTTAATTTTCTCCTACTTGCCTATTGTACGTTTTACTTATCTATTTTTTATAGCTTTAGATACTTTGCATATTCATATTAATTATACAAAATATTATGAATAATCTGTGATGTATTAAAGTGGATAAAGATGAGACTTTATTGATCCAGTGGTTAAAGTCAAACATCCGCTGTTATTTTGGTGAAAGTAACTCAAAAGTAACGCAAAAGTAGTGTAACGCATTACAATTCAGAGACAGTAATATTGTAATATAACTAATTACTCTCAAATGACAGTAACTAGTAATCTATAATGGATTACATTTTGGAAGTAACTTGCCCAACACTGTTAGGGGGTGCTATAATGAACATAGATGCATTTTGGCAAATAATGCATTTAAATTGGAAATTTGCAATGGCAATATCTCTGCCGCAGTAAATGCTATCATCACGAAACGTACAATTATTGTTCGACATGCCGCTCTGCTGCCCTATACCAAATTTGGGGATGATCGGCCTTTAGGGGGCGCTATAATTGAGGTAGAAGCGCTGTAGTCAAAGACAAGTTTTGACCCTACTAAAATAATCGATAGCTGGAGCACTAATTTAATCTATTGATCAGTGTTTTTATTTGTATATTGGATTAGTATTTCAACCTTGTTTTTATTGTAATTATTTAAGAAAAGCAATAACATAATATTATACACAATTCTATAACTATTTGTCACTTTAAAGTAAACAACAGTCAATAAGTCAGTCACTGTTTGTTACAATAGGTCTTTTATTTTGTAATGCTTATTGATTATAAAGTGAAGGAAAACCGATGAATAAAGAACCCAACAGACCACAAACTCCTCTTGTATCACAGAACGTTCAGTTTCCGTCTAATGTTAAAACTCAAATGTGAACCGTTTCCCAACTCCTCAGATAATAAACAAGTGAAAGTGAGTCTGTCAGCAGAGAGCTGTTTCTGTCTGCACAACAAACTGAAAGTGAATCAATGATAGAGATTATAGATGAGCTGTAGTGAGATCATGATGGCGGGAGGCCTCACAGCTTCTTGGCGCACAGGAAATGACGTGTTTTATCACACGGGTAATCGTTCCAGTTGTCTGTAGAGAGATTTTCCAGAGTTTTAATGTCTAACCTTTTATCTTTCAGACTGCAAAATATGACCACCTGATATAAGTTTAGAGGTCATTGTTGCATCATCATGTTTATTTAAAAGACAAGATGTTTTATATGTTGTTGTTTTTTACCGTGATAGTTCATCTCAAGACAGTGCTCAACTCCACCTTCGTTGTCAGGCTGATTCGGATCCCAGCTTGTGTAGTCGAATGTGGATCCATCAGACCACATCCACTCGCTCTCCTGGAGGAGAAAGATTGGTTCAAAGTCAAATCAAAAGACGATCCTCATTTTTTAGTTTTTTTATTAAGGGTACTTTTCCTCTTTCTGTTCTTTATTTCTTTCATCAAATTTAATTTCCTCCATACCTTTAGAGACGAGTGACATCACTTCCTGTGATGATAAAAGTCTCACCTGCACTGAGTCAAAGCCTCCGATCCAGGTAACTTTGTTTTCACCGGTCACTTGGTGAATGTAGGTTTTGAGGAAATCATATTCCTCTGCTGAGTGGACTGAAGCCAGATTCCCACCGGCGGCCTTGCAGACTTTCTAATGGAGACAATATAATAGGTTAAAAACATTTAAGTAAAATACATAAACCTAATCACAATTTTAACAAATGCGATCTTATGACATCTCATTTTTACACTGACATAACTTTGGACAATGCAGGACTTTTACTGCAACAAAGTATCAATACTTTTAGAGACAGTCCTCCCCTAAAAAACAGTCCCATAAGTTGTTTGTTCAAGCAGCAATTAGGACTCATATTTAGGTTTATAGTGGTGGCGCCCTCTAAAGGCCATAGTAGTTATGACGGCAGAAAAGCAGGAAGTAAAGTGATTTATTTTTTGCTCCTGTCATAACTACTATGGCCACTAGAGGACACCGCCACTAGAAATCTAAATAGAGGTCAGGACAGTCTCGATAAAACTGCTGTACCTCTGCATCGACCCAAGTCTTTCTCTGGAAGTAGAAACTGAAACAGCGAGAGCCGAAATGAGTCCAACCAGGAGGGCAGGAACCTTCAAGACAATGTTGGAAAAAAGAGAAAGTTAGACTCTTGTTACGTAGCAGTTTGTATTTTTCGTTGCGTGTGTGTGTGTGTGCCTCCTCCCTCCCTTCTCCAGCTTGGTTGGTTATTGCTTGTGCTCACTCAGCTCCCTGGATAAAGGAGGGAGGAGACCTTCATTGTGCCGGCCGGCAGCAGACTGAGTGAAGCATGTGAAGTCGATCGACCTCTGCCTGTCCGTAGCAAGCTGGCTTTTGTTTTTTAACTTCTGTGAGGCAGCGTTGCATGTCTTCTGTTTGTATTATTAATACATTATTTAGATAATTTTGCTACAAGCTCCTCCCATCCTTCCTTCAGAAACCTAACATAATTTTTCCCTATCGGGCACGTAATATATCTTTCCGCGCGATGCAATCAGTCAAGAGCAGATGTACGGGAAGTTAAAGGAGAATTCTGGTCAATTACAACAGGTAGCTCTGTTGTTTGTAAATTTGGAGTGCTGTCAGTAGCGAGAAAAACAAAAACAATCGCTGTTGCCTACACAGGGGGTAAGCTTCTCCTCGGAACACGTAGCTCCTATGGCGCCATTTTGATGCTAACATCACACCATAACCCCCTGTTAGCATCCCATTGACTCCCATTCATTTTGGCCCCACTTTGACAGTGAATAACTTTACATCTGAAGCGTTTAAATACTCTATTTGTCCATTGTTTATTTATAAAGAAACACAACAATGTATAAAAGGCTCCATTACCTTGTAGCTCACGTTATGGCTCCATAGCATGCGTTTTTGTAAAATTAGGTTTGTGGTGATTGTGTCATAACCACGACACTTACTGTCACACAGTAGAGGAATTACCGTACAGTACAGGAGAAGCTCACAGGCAGTTTCGACTCACATTAGCTGTTTAAGTTGAATTACTAATGTTAAGTAGCATTTTAGTTAGCCTGTGCCTATGTTATCTCCTTACATATACCTACGCTCTCCGTCTCTGTAAGATTGGGAATGATTGAGATTTCAGTTTGCCACAGCTACCAGAAGACTTCACACTTTCAGACAGGTTGCTCACGTCACATCTACGTCTTCAAGCTCAGTAGGAGGCTGGGCAGTAACGCTCAGCCATCATTGAAAAAGTTCTAATATCCTACACTGGTCTCCGTCAAATGCAACGGGATCTGTTGGTCCATTCTATATATTGTCTATGGTGCCTCCTGCTAGCGTTAGCACCCGGGAGGGCTAAAACAGGGCAACTTTTTAGCCTCTTAACATGTTGAAAACATGTAAATGTCATTACAAGTGCCTACCCATGTGAAGTGATTCCTTCCAAGTGACCACAGTGAATCTAACTGCAGTAGATGTGAAAGAAATGCATAAACGTTGTGCTAATTAAGCTATGTTTAGTTCCGGTGGTGAGACAGCAAGACGAGTGCTTAGGGACCGTCTACAAAGTGCAACACCAAAAAGAGATATTATTATTATTATTATTATTATTATTATTATTATTATTATTATTTAATCATTAAATTAATAAATATTTTTGTCACTAATTTTACAAAAACGCGTGCTATGGAGCCATAACGTGAGGTACAAGGTAATGGAGCCTTTTATACATTGTTGTGTTTCTTTATAAATAAACAATGGACAAATAGAGTATTTAAACGCTTCAGATGTAAAGTTATTCGCTGTCAAAGTGGGGCCAAAATGAATGGGAGTCAATGGGATTCTAACGTGGGGGTGATGGTGTGATGTTAGCATCAAAATGGCGCCATAGGAGCTAAGTGTTCCGAGGAGAAGCTTACCCCCTGTGTAGGCAACAGCGATTGTTTTCGTTTTTCTCGCTACTGACAGCACTCCAAATTTACAAACAACAGAGCTACCTGTTGTAATGGACCAGAATTCTCCTTTAACTTCCCTTACATCTGCTCTTGACTGATTGCAGCGCGCGGAAAGATATATTACGTGGCCGATAGGGAAAGATTCCGGTGGTGAGACAGCAAGACTGCTTAGGGACCATCTACAAAGTGCAACACCAAAAAGAGATATTATTATTATTATTTAATCATTAAATTAATAAATATTTTTGTCCCTAAGCACTTGTCTTGCCGTCTCACCACCGGAACTTAACAGAGCTGAATTATTACAACTTTTATGCATTTCTTTCTTTGAGTCAGATTCACTGTGTTCACTCGGGAGGAATCACTTCACATGAAGGCACTTGTAATGATATTTCGAACATTTTAGGAGGCTAAAAGCACATTTAAAACCTGCCCTGTTTCAGCCTCCCGGGTGCTAAGGCTAGCAGGAGGATAACACGGTGTAGGCAACACCAATTGTTTTCGTTTTTCGCGCTACTGACAGCACACCAAATTTACAAACAACAGAGCTTCATGTTGAAATCGACCAGAATTCTCCTTTATGCCACCGTGTGTTGAAATAGGGCTTATCACGGTCTACCCCTAGCTGTAGATAGGTGGCCCAACGCATTTTTTGTGCATGCATTGTTTTGGTCCAGTGCAACACCGGCAGCCCCGCCGCTAGTTAGCTTAGCGTAGTGAATGGAATCCTATGTTGCCGGTTAGCATGTTGTGAGTAAAAGTGAGCCAACAAAAGACAAAAAAACAAACTAATTTCTTGCACTGAGACAAAAAAATGTGTTGGCCCACCTATCTACAGCTAGGGTGGCGTATTCCTTTAACATCTGGACGTACATCCAGGGACAGCGAGGTCAATGGCCTTATGTTGTACCTAATGTTAAACACGTGACGTACTGATATGGACTCCCAAATGTAAAAATGACATGGCAAGGCAGGCTAGAGAATGTCTTCAGTTCCTCTGCAGAGTAACTCAGGTCTTTGGTTGAATTAAGATCTTATATTTAGCAACATGTTGGTATCCCTGAAAATTTGAGAAAGTTGAAAAACCTAAGACAAACCAACATGGAGAAAAGAGGAAGGAGGTGCAAACCAAGGTTATAATCGTTAACGAAAACGAACAAAATAACAAAAACTAGGTGGGAAAAAACATTGTCGTTAACTGAAATAAAAATATAAACGAGGTATTACGAAAAAAAAACATAACTAAACTAAAACTGTAATGTCTGTTTGCAAAACTAACTAAAAAGAAATAACATTTGTCAATGTCTTTCACAGAGCAAATAACGTTATATCTTTCAGAGTTGACATTTCCGAACATAGACCCGTTTTATTCAGTCTATGCTGTAGACGTAGTTTCTGACTGGGAACCCGGAAATTCCGACATTCCACGTCAAATTGAACACAACATGTCCGTGCCCCTCGCCTGGCATCATAGTGGTACCGAAAGTCTGAAGAAAGTGGCAGAGTCCTATCTGATTATGACTGTGTCAGATAAAAGCAAGTGCCTCGCAGTGGAAGGTGGTAAAATATGTGGACAATCAAGGGAAGTACATTTCAGAAGCGCGCACAAGGAGGCTAACCTAGCTTACCTCAACAAGCAGTGACAGGGCAAGGAGAACACAAAGCCCCCTTCCCCCGAAACAGAAGCTAATATAACCTCGGTACAGGGCATGGATGTATGGGGCCAGGGCCAGGCAGCATGACGGAGACAACCGGAGAACAGAGAATACTACAGGCGGGCTTTCAACGTCGACCCGATAGCTGCTGGTTAGTAAATACGCATGAACACTAAAAGCGTGAGGAAGCGTGGATTAATATGTGTGTTGATACTGGGATGTCTACACAACTGTGTGAGTCGATTGACTTCAAAAAGTTCGCCACTTTACTCAAACCAAAGTTCAAAACACATGTTGATGTATGACTTCTTTAGTCTGTTGACTATTTAGGTTTTTTCCTGACACAGTTACTAAAACATTTTGCGCTTCCTGCTGCGTCTTGTGTAGACGGTTTACATACAGTATCTCACGAAAGTGAGTACACCCCTCACATTTGAGTAAATATTTCATTATATCTTTTAATGGGACAACACTGAAGAAATTACACTTAGCTACAATGTAAAGTATTAAGTGTACAGCTTGTATAACAGTGTAAATATGATGTCCCCTCAAAATAACTCAACACACAGCCATTAATGTCTAAACCGCTGGCAACAAAAGTCAGTCCACCCCTATGTTAAATTCCCATAGAGGCAGGCAGATGTTTATTGTTAAAGGCCAGCTATTTCATGGAATCAGGATACTATGCATCCTTACAGGTCCCTTGGCCTTTGGAATTAAAATAGCCCCACATCATCACATGCCCTTCACCATACCCAGGGGCGTAGCACAAGACCCTGGGCCATATGCATAGGCAGTCCTGATGGTCCCCATGTTCCTCAACTCTCCCCCCCCCCCCAAAAAAAAAAAAATAATAATAATAATAATAATAATAATCGGGCCTATGTACACATGAAATGTTTATAGGGTAATAACTATTAACTGTAATGCTTAGAGTAGCCTGATAACACACATTTCAAACCTCCTTTCTCAACATTCTCTAGCCTACTTTACTGTGGTTACTACTACATTTTGTTTGTTTTCTCTGTACCTTTACTTGCCAGCCTGCATACTATGGTGTCTCTCTGATCATCTGTTAATTTATCTGGCCATAGTCCTGGATCCTCTGGCAAAAACTGGTCTACACTGCTCTGCCTACTTTCCAGTTCCTCATCTCTCATTTCCACACTGTGCTCAGAGCAACACTCGTGCTCCCTGCTGTCTTCACTCCCATCATCCTCAATCAGATGTTCTCCATCATCTTTCTCTATGAAGGATACATCTGATATTAACCTAATATAATACAAAAACACAACGATGTTAGTGTTACTTAACACCTTTCAGTCAAAATGGCTAAACATGCTTTGCTTTAATTTTGATATTTGCTCACCTTGTCTCAAATCCGAAGAGGAGGATGAGGGGTCTGTTGCTTCTCCACTCCCTGGTGGGACAATTTCTGAATCTGAGAGCCATGTGTTTCACAATGTTAACATCTGCTTCTACTGAGTCTGACATAACTATAATGTTGACATAATATGTATCTACCGATGAGCTACCAAGCTATCTATGACACTGATTAGCCTATTATTGCTAATTATAGACATTATAGCCTATTAATTTGAATTAAACATTAGGCTATTACAATGGTGTGTTATATGCAAACAGCATTGTTAGTGTAGTTTATTTATTTAGCCTTTAGATTACATGTATAACCAAATTATCATTTGAAAGTGTATGTTCTGCACTTTCAATGGGTTGTCTCAGTTTGTTTTTAGCACTGAAACGCGCACTAAACGGTCGCGGAGATATTCAAGCAGTTTAGCACCATGGATTTCGTTTTTTAGTTTTTGCTCACCTCTCTTTGAAAAGAAGTCAGTTACCAATTGTTTCCCTTCATTTTGTTTTCTCTCCTCCTCCTGTCTTTCCTTTCTTTTTTGGTAGCCTGAGTTGGCTTTCTTTGAGGAAGACATTTCTACAGCAGAAGTTTGCGCTCCACCAGATGCTCAACTGAACTAACATCAACAAAATGCGTGCAGATGGACCAAACCATTTGGCGCATTAGCAAGGGGTGGGTGAGACCTTAGATAGTCTTTTTTGTATACAAAAATGTAGTCAGTCAATCAACCAAGTTATTCTGCCAATACACTAACTTTACATTTCATCTGACATGCATTATGAAATTTAATTAGGAAATGAAAATATCCAGGTGAAATAAAATATATTACAGACTTTTCAAGGGCCCTCTCTCCCTTTGGGCCCTGGTAATCAGTATTGGTTTTACCCCGAGTCCGACGCCCCTGACCATACCTAGAGATTGGCATAAAATCATCTCTCAGTGCAAAGCAAACCAGCTATTAGGCTAACCAACATAAAATCATGCCAATCTCTAGGTATGGTGAAGGGTATGTGATGATGTGGAGCTATTTTAATTTAACATTTTACATTACATTACATGTCATGTAGCTGACGCTTTTATCCGAGGTGTAGTCGGAACATTTAAAATAGGGGTGTACTCACTTTTGTTGCCAGCAGTTTAGACATTATTGGCTGTGTGTTGAGTTATTTTGAGAGGACAGCACATTAACACTGTTATACAAGCTGGACACAGTGTACTTTCTTTAGTGTTGTCCCATTAAAAGATATAATGAAATATTTACAAACGTGAGGTTTACTCACTTTTGTGAGATACTGTATTTATGATCATCATCAAATGTACATTTTATGTACTGGTGTTATTGTTGAATACATTGTGAATACATATTTCTAAAATTGTATGATGTTTTTGTTGAGTTATTATTACACAATACTTTTTTCTGACCTTTTTTAATCTTGTCCCCAAGAAATAACCCATATTACAAAAAAGACTCAAACTAAGACTAAAACTAATAAAAACTAAACTAAAACTAAGCATTTTCAAAAAATAAAAACTATAAATATGAACAAATAAGTCAAATACAATCAGAGCAACGAGTCAGAGATACTGCACTGACCTGTGTCGGAGGTTTGTCCATAACACTGTAATCACAAAAAGACGTATTTAAACACGAGCAGTCTAATTACAAGACTACTCAACTCCACTTTATTTATATAGCACATTTGATACAAACATGCAGCCCAAAGAGCTTCACAGAACAAACTTATCTAATGTTTCAGCCTACATTAAAACTAGTAACATTATTTAATAACTGTCTCATAATCTTACAGGTTGGGAAACCACTGCATTATCCTGCATGTGCAACACATAAAGTTGTTTTTAAATTAATAGTTGCATAGTTTTTACTTACGGATGGAGCCAACAGTCCGATGGACAAACAGAGTAACAAAGCAAACGGAAAGCCTGATGCCATCTGTGGAAAGACGTTAAACAAAGTCAACATTCTGCAGACAAGGACATAAATGTAGACAATTAATGAGCCATTTATCAAATTAAAGTATCCTGCTAGTTATAAGTAGAGATGTTCCGATACTATACCAGTATCACCTCCGATACTGCCTAAAAATGCTAGTATCGGTATCTGGAAGGACTGGAGTTTATGTACTGATCCGATACCACGTAATAAAGCCCGAAAAAAATCTACGTTAAAGTAGTTTATTTCTGTTCTTTTTCTGTTATAACTGACTGTCAAACTGGAGAATAAAAGAAAGTTCTTTGGCATTCATTGTTTGTTCATGTTTCACAAAACGTTTAAACTAAGCCAGAACGACAAAAAAGATAGAAATCATATCACATCCATCCAGGGATATTAGTATACAGTTGTTAAAACATAATAAAATATATGACACACTGGTATGTGATCAGTACTCGGTATCGGCCAATAAGCAAGTTCAGATATCGGAATCGGTATCGGGAAGCAAAAAATTGTATTTGACCATTTCAAGTTATAAGTGTATTATATATAATAATATAAATATGGTTTAATATTTAGATTAATATTTAAAGTGTTCTCAAAATATAAAATGTCAATGTTAAATGTTAAATTGTGATAATAAATTGAAATATAATTACCTTTTCTGAGGGGATGATTGGCTGACACAGAAGAACAACCAGCTGATGACTGTCAGTAAAGGAAGCTATTCACTCTTTATATAGTTTATCAAAGCACCACAAGAGAGTACGTCTACGCCTGCATGACCCTTCAAGTTCCGCCCCTCTATTTCAGTTGAGAGAGACCCTTATCAAGCCGCGTGGCATCTGAAAATCATGATACCTAAAAAACATGTTTGAATCAATGATCAACATGGCGATGCTTGGAAAGGATCACGGAACAAGTAAACACTTTTATTACACAATTATGCTCCAGTTAGAGGTGAAACATTAACAAATTGCAGCCTGCATGTCAACATCCTTGTACATTAATCAAGTATTGCCTTTTTTTCATTGTATACTACATTTATGTGACACAATTACTTTTTACATAAACAAAACGATACATAGCTGTACTTATACTACTAATCTAAGATGAATGGAACAGAGCTGCAATTCTGATAAAGGAACAGCTTGTTAGCATCTGCATACGTTAATCATTTTAGCAGCTCGTTGTGCGGTTGTAAATAACCGCGGCAGCAGCAACTTTTGCTGAGTTTTGTCCTCCATTCTCCAGTAGACTTGTAGTAACTCCGGCGAAAACGTTCTTCAAGCTCAGGCTTGCTCACAATAGGGGAAGAGTACACGCAGCGGGGAAAAGAGACATTTCATTGGTTATTTCCAAGCGCACCGCAAGGTTTGATTGGTGGCCGTTTTACAAGATTTTACAAGATTACACTAGCTAGAGATGATCTTTTTCGCACCTTTTTCAGAGCTCATAAGTTATTTATGCTGTCGAGGCGTAAAGACAATTTCAAACAATATATAAAAAAGTTTGTATTGGAAATAGTAACTAACCTCGCCTTTATGCTTGCTTGGAAAGATGTTTGAAAACAGTGAAACAGGTGGCCGGGTTAGCTCAGTTGGTAGAATGGGCACACATATGTAGAGGTTTATTCCTCAATGCAGAATTCATAGTTTTCGTGATTTTGAGAAAAAATCATAATGGCGGTCAAAATTTTATTTACAGTAATTGCACAGCCCTTCTGTTTTTATATTAGCTTCTATTCTACCATTATTTAAGATCAGTGTTAAGCTCCCGTCCATGACACGCAACAATTCCTTCCCAGATATTTCACATTGTTCCAGCATATTGACATAATTCCCTTAATTTACAGGTACACTTTTATTGTGTAGGGAAACGTTCCCGAAAGTCAGCCACAATGAACAGGCTTGTATAGGGACACAGCAGAAAATGAACACGGTGACAATGTGGTGGACATTTAGGGTAACTTTATGCCAACGAAACCCCCGACTGCACCGCAAGCTAAATCCTGTGTGGGGAGTCAAGAGTCACCTATATTTCTGTTCCAGTGTGGGTTTTTCAAAGAGGGGATCTCATTTTCGGCCTACATCATAAAAACTGTGCATTTATTTATAATAATATATATAATAATAATAATAATATAATAATAATTATTATTATTATTATTATTTATAATATCTATGAGATGGTTTCATCAAGAGGCATGGCCAGCAGTACATTTTCTTTGTCAGCCAGCTAACTTTGTCATACCAGGAGAGCTGAACAGACCTGTTTTTTTTTCTTTGTCCTATATTTTGCACTAAATCAATCTCAGGTGTTGATCTGCCCTGCTGTTTGAATCTAAGTTTCTCCTCATAAGGAATACTTTCAAATGGCTTTGCCAAAGGCTAGGTGGCTAGTTCACCCCTACAATACTAGCCTAGCCTACTGTATGAATGAATGAATGAACAAACGATCTAACAAAACGATATTAAACTCAAAGTAGGAAATATGGGAATTAGGTTAAACTGAAACAAGGAATGTGGTGTATAATTTTATGAAATGTATGATGGAAATTGGCTAACAATTTCGGTAAGCAAATACCAACAAATAGGTTGCAGCAGTTCGTCTTTCGACTACACTTGCAAAATCCACGATGGGACTGAGCTGTAAGCTTGAATAGCTTTGGCGACTTATTATAGTACAAAATCGCTGTCAATCTAAAGGAGATGCAGTTATTCGACAGACCCTCCAATCATAATACAGAAGCCCGGAGTCTAAGCCGGCCCACTCCTCCATTCACCCCCAGAGACGCCGATAGTCCGTGGGCGGGACATAATCACAGCATTTATCCAAGCGCTGAAAAAAACTGTTCAAAGCAGCCCCATTGGGGTCCATGGACACCAGGCTTCAACAGAGAAATGCCCTACGGGAATGTGTGAGAAGGAAATCGAGTCAGTCGACCTGCTTCATGTAGCTAATTCTGAACAAACTCGTCTTCGAGATGAACGTGTTTTAATGCATGTTTAGTCAATAAAGTGTTAACACGGGGGGGGGGTCACGTGAGGCTCGCTGGGGAATGGCTGCTCAGACCGTGAGCTCCAGACACCAGCCTGTAAAGTTTTAAGTTTACTTCCTGCTAATTACTCGACGGCATTATACTTTGGCCCACTTCTGACATCTATCATGTCCCTTCAACCGGCAAAAGAGACGCGACGACAGACCAACAAGCCTAAAAACACTGACCATGCTGCAGAAAAGACTACTAGCGATAAAGAGGGTGCTCCTGTCACTGATACCCTTGCTACCGAAGTGGCGAACATGCACCAGCTACTGAAGCAGCGATAGCAGCACTGATAGCACTGCTATCCTTGATCAGCTCTTTTGCCAAAATCTCAGGATATAAAATTGGTCCAAGTGTGAAGCCCTGGCGTTAACGACATACTGCCCAAAAACGCTATTCCAATCAGGTAACTTTAGGTGGCCAGATCAAGGCATTAGATATCTTGGGACACTGTTTCCATCTAACCTGTCAGACATTATGAAAGTAAATATAGAGCCATTACTTGAAAAATTTTAACTAGACTTGGAAAGGTGGTCACCCCTTCACCTGTCCTTGTGGGCTAAGGCTAATGTTTTGAAGATGAGTGTTGCCCCTAAATTCAATTATATCTTGCAGTCTCTCCCAGTGAATGTTCCTGTGAATCTTTTTCGAAGGTTTGATAAATTATGTAACCTGTTTCTGTGGAATGGGAAGCGTCCAAGAATTCACCTTAAAAAACCTCTACAAAAATGTGATCAGGGAGGCTTAGCGATTCCAAACCTACTGCAATACCACTATGCATTCTGTCTACGGCACCTGGCACAGTGGTATCTCCCCACAGAACGGGCTCCACAATGGCTCACTGCAGAAGCCCTGATCTCCCTTTGACTGCACATCTTACTGCCACGCTTCCCCCTGCTGTGTAGGATCACCCTGTGCTCTCATGACTTAAGGGATTCTGGAAAAAAATTGCAAACATTTTAAATTTTGACACCTTCTTGAATATGTCATCAAGCATATGGTAAAATCCTAGCTTGAAAATTGGGAAATCTTCTTTCTATTGGAAAGAATGGGCATAAAGAGGCATTTTAACACTAAGCAACCTTTATGAAGGAAAAGACCTCAAAACTTTCAATGATTTACAGGCAGAATTCCTCTTGCAAAAAACAATTACTGGCAATACATAAAAATTCATAGTCTCTTAAAAAAGTGTTTTTGAACCTCCCATAGCTCCACTTAGTGCAGAGATTCCCTTCCTCATTATAGCAAGATATGGAAGGGGCCACGAAGCATTTCTTTATTACTCAATGCTGCTAGAGAAGTACAGTACAATGTCTTCATTAAATAAAGTTTGGGGCAGAGACCTTGAAATTACGTTAACAGAGGAAGAATGGACCGATATAGTTTGCAACTAAAAGAAAATGGCACGTGATATTCGCACTAGACTTATTCAGTTCAAGATACTCCATAGAATGTACTGGACTCCCTCTAAGCTACAGGCTTAAGCTCACTGCTAACCCAGGATGCTGGAAGTGCTCAGAGGACAGCACGTTAACCCAAATGTTGTGGCACTGTTCAAAAGTGCAAGCCTTCTGATCATCAGTTCATGTGTGCATTCAGAAAGTTGTGGGCCTAAGGATTCCCTTTTGCAGTCGTTTATACCTATTAGGAGACCCATCTACACTGAAAGATGGTATTGCTTCAGTCAATGCAGAATGGGTCCAGACAGCTATCATGATTGGTAGGGAACGGCTAGTTCAACAGTGGAAGTCAGCTCATCCTCCATCAACCACGGATTGGTACAATGCCCTGACTACAGTGGCTGCATATGAACGAGTATCCTTCACCCTGCTGGACACGTTTGATTGGCACTACTTTAAATGGCAAAACTTTCTTCAATATATAAATGACCTTCAGTGATGAACTACAGGCTCAGCCCCCTCTCCCTACACAATACAAGAGCTCTCTGGTTCACAATTCCAACGGAGCCTCCTCCATATGCTTTATTTGTATTTTTTTATGTTTTTTTTCCCTCTCTTTATTTATTTTATTTTTATTTTGTTTGTTGTTATAGTGGTCTTGTCTGGTGTCCATATGGGCAGATATTGTGTATGCATGCACTGATGCTTGAGTTGCCCTATGTTTGTTTAGTAATGTGAGGAATATTTTCATGCTTTTTATTCATCTCTGGTAACCTGTACTTAAGTTTAAAATCAATAAAAATTTCCAATAACAATAGTACATATTTGACATTATTTTTTTGACATTTTAGGGGAAGCTGAGCTTCCTTTGCAGTCTTAAAGAAATCGCCTCTGGTCTGTACATTTTATCCACCCAAGTCCAGAAATGTCCCTGAAATTGGGAAATAGTCTGACAAAACGGTCAATGCTATGCAAACATTTACAATGTGTCCAACAGAGTCCAATATGACCCAGACAAATGGGAAACACACTTTCTAAAAGGGTCATTACTATGCAAACATGTACAATGTGTCCAACAGAGTTCAATATGACCCAGACAAATGGGAAACACACTGACTAAAAGGGTCATTACTAAGCAAACATGTACAAAATCTCAAACAGAGTTCAATATCACCCTGACAAACGGGAAACACACTGACAAAAAGGGTCATTACTATGCAAACATGTACATGTGTCCAACACTACACTTTTATTGTGAAGAATTGTGTGTTAAGTCTCATTAATTTCAATAAAGAATTTTGATGTTAAATCTACTTGGTATCTTTGTGAACTGTGCGGATAGTCGATTGTAAATTAACCCTTTGAAGTCTGCAACAGAGATCCTTCAGTGCCTACATTAGTATTTTAGCTTATTGTGATGTCATTTCTTGGAGTATCTTCAAATGTTTCATATCCCTTAAATCAGTACAACCTAAGCTAAAAGGATATGTAAGTCAATAAACCATAATAATTAATCAAACAAAAGTCTGACATGTGTTTTCAAATGTTCCTAGATAAACTCACAAAACATTGATCCAAGGCCAGACTCTTTACACACACACACACACACACACACACACACACACACAGTCTGGACTCAACATAAACTCTTCAAAGCTGCCAGCTTGGCAACCAAGTATGTGGTTTTGATTACTGGCTCCAGTGGTTGCCTCATTACAAACTGCCTATTATTAAGATATAAAAATGATGATAACACTGGTTAGTTTTACAATCAAAATTTGGATTTATTTGTGTTTTAACTTTGTAGTTCAAATTCTTAAAAACAGTACACATACAGAGTATACACAGCTATAACTCATAACTTCATTACTTCCCATAATGGCTAGTATGCAAACACCTCAGTATTATTCTGTCTTTTCTTACAGGCCAGGTGATCTGCAGATCTCCTCTTTGCTACCCACTTTCTTACAAATTTAGTGGAGTCCCAGGATGCTAATGGAGGGCCGACAATGTTAACAAACAGAGAGGACACATTTTCAATTCTCAGCAGGGAACGTAAAGGTGTAACAATTGTGGTCATTTCGGAAAAACCTCTCTCACATTCCGCACTGCTTACAGCAAGTTTCAACAACATGTCTGAGTGTTAGAAGTGGTGTAGTCATGGGTTGACTGGGGTCACTTTTGAAATCCCTAAAGCTTGCCTTCATGCCAGCAAAGCCAATACTAAAAAGATCGCAAAGCTCCCTCAGTCTCCCATACATTTGAGGTAAAGGAGAGGGCCAAGTTGTTTTGTTAAGAATGTTCACCTTTTGAATCAAGGACTCTTCTTCTTCTGTCAACATTATTGCCTCCGTGTTGGTTTTCAAAGCTTTATAAAACTTTTCTGGCTCGATGACTTTCTGGCCTCTGTCAACACATTCTCACTCCCATCTCGTAAAATACAGACGCTTGGTCAGGTGCCTTTGTCGTTGTTAATGCCGCTAAAAGTCTCCTTTAGCGTCCTATAACGTGCTTTAATAAACGTGCTTGGTCGGGACTATTGGTGTCCCTTTTGATGCAATTAGGTTAAGGAAAAGCTTGTGGATGGGCTTATGCTTCCGTGACACGCGGGAATAACAGGCCGGTTAAAGACACGCAGGACACAAACTCCGGTCTCCTTGGTGAAAGTCCTGTGTTTGACCCATCCACCACCCCAACCAACCTCCCTGCGCGAAATTTCTCCCTTACATACTACTCGCTAAACCCTGTGTAGCTGCTGCTCTCCCCGGTACATTCTACAAACACGCTGAAGGGCGCTTTTTTTTTGTCACTTCAGACACTGACAGCCAATGTCCAAACATCCGTATTTTACGAGTTAGGAGTGAGAACGGGTTGCCTCTGTCGCTGTGCAATTCTATGCCATTGAAAAACCCTTCCATCACTGGGTCACATCCTTTGTGGCGGGACAAGAATGGACCAGAATCACATTGCAGTGAAAACCCACTAATGTGGGTGCTTTATTTTTCTTTGTACAGCAAAATAAAGAGTGCAGTGGTGTAGCTCCCTTGTGGCGTGGCTAGTGTGCAATGTTGGGTTAGGCCTTGGGGAATTCTGCTGGGTAGGCGAGGTACAGTAGGGAGCTCACCGGTGAAGTTGGGCAAGGAGGGGACAGGAGACCTTGAGTTCCAGCGGAGATTCATTCAGCTCCAGTCGTCCTTGGCTTGGTTTATGGGCTTTCTGGGTGCAGGAAAACAGAGCAGTGGTTAGCTTGAGTGGCAAACACAGACTAACCTGCCTTAAAGCTGTTATATACTAGACGTGTTCAAGGTGGCGCGCAACATTGTGACGTCAAAATGACGTAATATCCGGCCGGCGCCGAGGTCGCGCACGGCTCTTTTTTTTTCAGCGGCGCGCAACAAAGTGGAAACAGGAGGTCTCTCTGGTGAACTTACCGGGTTAAGATGAGCTCTTTTATGGTGAATGAAAGGCTTGATCCGGCGAAGTAAGTCATTGAATCAAATCAAAGCATTGACGGCAATGCTGCTGCCAGTTCTGCCGTTGTTTACCTTTGTCTTCTTCTAGTCCATAGAAAGAGCAACGTCTGTAGCCTTTGCTCAGTAGCGCCACCGCTGTTCAGGAGAAGACTGCAGCCTAGTGTCGCGACCACCAGCGCAGGTATAAATAGTCACGGCGATTTCATGACGTCACATATGAAAGCGTCAGCTCGGATGCGGTTACTGTAAGGCCGGTTACAGTTGGTGTGGCTCCTTTTGTCCTGGCCTGATGAGGGCAAACGAGAGGCAGCTGGAGGCAGTGATAAGTGGTTGCCAGCCGTGTCTTGTTGTATGCTGGCTTCTTGGCCATGTGCTTGTTTTGCCAAACACAATGGGAGGCCTTTGAAGGCGTGTACCCGGCATGGCAACAATTCAGGGGCTATTTGGCCACACCTTTCTTATAGAAATGACCACTCTCAGGTTCTCTACTCATTGAACTAAAAACCTTGATATGCCCCTTGAGAGTCTCTGACTGAGACAGTCTAATTTCTCTGTTCTGCAGAGCCTCAAAGAGATCTTTAAGTTCTTCGAGTGCATCCATCATAAGTCCAAGGTTCTTAACAAAACCAAAAGAATTTTACTTTGTTACTAAGCCCTGATACATTCTCTTCTCATTGGAGCTCCTCTTAAGATCTTTACTTGAAGCTGTGAGATGATTGTATAGCGCTGCATACAGAATCATTCTGCTTTAACTGTACAGAATGATGACGCCACCCACCTTATCCCCAAGACTCTATCCATCCGTCTCAGACAACTGCCAACTTCAGTTACAGCAGTCTCAAGTTCTCGGACATTCTTTGGTGATTGATTATACAAGCAGAAAAGCTTGTCTAGGAATGATGAGAAGTGATTGGTTTCAGTACAATGTTTTACTGCGTCTGACACTGACAACTCTAATCTATGGTTTAAGCAGTGCCAACCAATGAGGCCAGGGAACTGACTTTTGAGTTTAGCAAACACGCCATTCTTTCTGCCCAACATAACGGCAGCTCCATCTGAGCAGAAACCCACCATGCATTCTTTTAGAAATGCTTCATCAAGACCATGTTTCTGAAGACAGTTAAGTAGGTCGGCTGTAATCCCATCTGAAGTGATGCTCTCTAGCTCAAGCAAATCTAAAAAGGACTTGTAACTGACAAGTAATTTGTAACTCTAAAACACAGATTTTTCTACTTTTACTGAAATACATGATGTGAGTAAGTCTTCCACCTCTGGAAATCACCAACAACAGTCGTGCATGAATAGCTGTAGCTGTGTTTAACACTGAAAACACACAGCTCAGTACAGCATTTACTCAGGGCTCTTAAGTTTTAAGGACAGGCTGTGACAACTTTTGTTGAGGAAGTAAACTCCTTAAATGTGCAAATGACAATTATTCACCTCAATGATAAATTCATTCATTTTAATGAATTAATACACCCCTGGACTGTAATATTTCAGATGTGTTTTGAGCAAGATTTCTGCTCATGTTCAAAACTTTGTGCACATTCAAAATATATCTGTGTTCTCTGAGATTTGGAGGAGTCGTGATATTTTGACTTCTCCTTGAACCATCACCTTATCGTGGTGGAGAGGTTTGTGTGTCTCTGTGAACCTGAGGGCTGTGTTGTCTGGAGCTTTGTGCTCCTGGTAGGGTCTCCCAAGGCAAAGTGGTCTCAGGTGAGGGGCCAGACAAAGAATGGTTCAAAAACCCCAATGAATAAACGAGGTAGAGATGAAGCGACCCTGCCCGGAGGAAGCCCGGGGCCCCCGTCTGGAGCCAGGCCCAGACGGCGGGCTCGTCGGCGAGCGCATGGTGGCCAGGTTTGCCACGGAGCCCGGCCGGGCACAGCCCGAACAAGCTACGTGGCTCCCATCTCTCCAGCCCATGGGCCCACCACCTGTGGGAGGAACCGCTGGGGTCGGGTGCGCTGCCACATGGGTGGCAGTGAAGGTCAGGGGCCTCGACGGACCAGACCCGGGCAGCAGACGCTGGCTCTGGGGACGTGGAACGTCACCTCTCTGTGGGGGAAGGAGCCGGAACTGGTGCGGTAGGTGGAGCGCTACCGGTTAGATCTGGTGGGGCTTACCTCTACGCACAATCTCGGTTCTGGAACCGTACTCCTGGATAGGGGTTGGACTATTTTCTTCTCCGGAGTTGCCCCGGGTGTGAGGCGCCGGGCGGGTGTGGGGATACTCACAAGGCGCCGGCTGAGCGCCGCTACGTTGGAGTTTACCCCGGTGGACAAGAGGGTCGCCTCCCTACGCCTGCGGGTTGTGGGGGGGAAAACTCTGACTGTTGTTTGTGCATATGCACCAAACAGGAGTTCGGAGTATTCGGCCTTCTTGGAGACCTTGAGTGGAGTCCTGTATGGGGCGCCAGTGGGGGACTCCATTGTTCTGCTGGGGCACTTCAACGCACACGTGGGCAATGATGGATGGAGACACCTGGAGAGGCGTGAATGGGAGGAACGGCCTCCCTGATCTAAACCAGAGTGGTTGTTTGTTGTTGGACTTCTGTGCTAGTCATGGATTGTCTATAACAAACACCATATTCGAACATAAGGATGCTCATAAGTGTACCTGGTACCAGAGCACCCTAGGCCGAAGGTCAATGATCGATTTCATAATCGTTTCATCTGATCTGAGGCCGTATGTTTTGGACACTGGGTGAAGAGAGGGGCAGAGCTGTCAACCGATCACCATCTGGTGGTGAGTTGGGTCAGGGGTGGGGAAGACTCTGGACAGACCTGGTAAGCCCAAACGTAGTGCGGGTAAATTGGGAACGTCTGGAGGAGGCCCTGTCCGACAGACTTTCAACTCACACCTCCGGCGGAGCTTTTCGTGCATCCCTGTGGAGGCTGGGGGCATTGAACCCGAGTGGACAATGTTCAAAGTTTCCATTGCTGAAGCTGCGGCGAGGAGCTGTGGTCTTAGGGTCTTAGGTGCCTCAAGGGGCGGTAACCCACGAACACCGTGGTGGACACTGGTGGTCAGGGAAGCCGTCCGACTGAAGAAGGAGTCTTTCGGGGATATGTTATCCCGGAGGACTCCGGAGGCAGTTGCAGGGTACCGAAGGGCCCGAAGGGCTGCCGCCTCTGCCGTGAAAGAGGCAAAGCAGCGGGTGTGGGAGAAGTTTGGAGAAGACATGGAGAAGGACTTTCGGTCGGCACCAAAGTGCTTCTGGAAAACTGTTCGCCACCTCAGGAGGGGGAAGCGGGGAACCATCCAAGCTGTGTACAGTAAGGATGGGACACTGTTGACCTCAACTGAGGAGGTAATAGGGCGGTGGAAGGAGCACTTTGAGGAACTCCTGAATCCGACTAATACGCCCTCTATGTTAGAGGCAGAGCTGGAGGATAACGGGGGATTGTCGTCGATTTCCCGGGCGGAAGTCACTGATGTAGTCAAACAACTTCACAGTGGCAAAGCCCCGGGGATTGATGAGATCCGTCCAGAAATGCTCAAGGCTCTGGGTGTGGAGGGGCTGTCCTGGTTGACACGCCTCTTCAACATTGCGTGGAAGTCTGGGACGGTGCCAAAGGAGTGGCAGACTGGGGTGGTGGTTTCCCTTTTTAAAAAGGGGGACCAGAGGGTGTGTGCCAATTATAGGGGTATCACACTTCTCAGCCTCCCTGGTAAAGTCTACTCCAAGGTGCTGGAAAGGAGGGTTCGGCCGATAGTTGAACCTCGGGTTGAGGAGGAACCAGCTCTTCACTCTCGCAAGGATCCTGGAGGGAGCCTGGGAGTATACATGTGTTTTGTGGATTTGGAAAAGGCGTATGACCGGGTCCCCAGGGAGATACTGTGGGAGGTGCTGCGGGAGTATGGGGTGAGGGGGTCTCTACTCAGGGCCATCCAATCTCTGTACGACCAAAGTGAGAGCTGTGTCCGGGTTCTCGGCAGTAAGTCGGACTCGTTTCAGGTGAGGGTTGGCCTCCGCCAGGGCTGCGCTTTGTCACCAATCCTGTTTGTAATATTTATGGACAGGATATCGAGGCGTAGTCGGGGTGGGGAGGGGTTGCAGTTCGGTGGGCTGGGGATCGCATCATCTGCTTTTTGCAGATGATGCGGTCCTGATGGCATCATCGGCCTGTGACCTTCAGCACTCACTGGATCGGTTCGCAACCGAGTGTGAAGCGGTTGGGATGAGGATCAGCACCTCTAAATCTGAGGCCATGGTTCTCAGCAGGAAACCGATGGAATGCCTTCTCCGGGTAGGGAATGAGTCCTTACCCCAAGTGAAGGAGTTCAAGTACCTTGGGGTTTTGTTCGCGAGTGAGGGGACAATGGAGCGGGAGATTGGTCGGAGAATCGGCGCAGCGGGTGCGGTATTACATTCAATCTATCGCACCGTTGTGACGAAAAAGAGAGCTGAGCCAGAAGGAAAGCTCTCGATCTACCGGGTCAGTTTTCGTTCCTACCCTCACCTATGGTCATGAAGGCTGGGTCATGACCGAAAGAACGAGATCCAGGGTACAAGCGGCTGAAATGGGTTTCCTCAGGAGGGTGGCTGGCGTCTCCCTTAGAGATAGGGTGAGAAGCTCTGTCATCCGTGAGGAGCTCGGAGTAGAGCCGCTGCTCCTTTGCGTCGAAAGGAGCCAGTTGAGGTGGTTCGGGCATCTGGTAAGGATGCCCCCTGGGCGTCTCCCTAGGGAGGTGTTCCAGGCACGTCCAGCTGGGAGGAGGCCTCGGGGAAGACCCAGGACTAGGTGGAGGGATTATATCTCCAACCTGGCCTGGGAACGCCTCGGGATCCCCCAGTCGGAGCTGGTTAATGTTGCTCGGGAAAGGGAAGTTTGGGGTCCCCTGCTGGAGCTGCTCCCCCCGCGACCCGACACCGGATAAGCGGACGAAGATGGATGGATGGATGGTGATATTTTGAGAAAAATAAAGTACCTAAAAAACTATAACTACTATAAAATAATCTACCTGCATCATAGTCTGCTGTGCGTTACGTGATTGCTGTGCTGATACGGTAGATCTCAGACCTTGTGACAGACACAGAGCCCTGTTTGGGAACGTTTAGGGAAGTGTCTGTACGCTGCTCTATGCTTTTTTCTCATTGGTTGTTGCGTTAAATCTTACCCAGATACAATAGTGCTATTTTGTGATTGGCTGTTGTATATGTATAGCCCCTTTCTATTTTTTTGATTGGCTGATAAGTGGCAGGCTTGACTAAGAGCTCCAGGGGAGCCACGCCTGATTCCTGTCAGTTCCATAGTGAGAGCGGCGGACCAGAAAACTTCTGGGCGCTGCAGAATATTAAATATGTTATAAATAGTTCTTCCGCGTGAGAAATACAATGTGTGGCGGGAGTGCGTGACGGTCACGCTCAATGTGTTACACTTGAGAACCCTGGTTTACTTGCAGCTCCGCTACAGTAGCAGCGAACCTTTAACGTTAGCTGCCGGTCACATGGTCTCTAAACAGTCCGCTCACAGTGAAGTCCTGCACGGATCAACAGATGTTAGAGTCCTGCACGCATCAACAGATGTTAGAGTCCTGCACGGATCAACAGATGTTAGAGTCCTGCATGGATCAACAGATGTTAGAGTCCGGCGGCTGCTCGCTCCGTTTGTTATAAGACGCACCGAGCAGATTAATGGAGCCGCTCGGTGTTTGACTAGCTAATAATCCGTTAGCCTGTTATCTTGAGCTTTGTCTGAAGGCGCCGAGTGGCCAGCCAGGCTCGACACACCGACACATTCATCACATCCACCCCCCCCCTCCCCGGTACCGGTCAGACAGGCGTGTTTTGTGTCTCGGTCCTCCGGTGCGTCCAGCGACGGGCTCCGGTCAGTTTTTAATTAGCCTACATTAGTAACAGTTCATTTTGTTACGGTATTAACCTAATCCTAGGAAAGGCAAACAATATAAGACCTTTGTAACAAAATCCAAGACTTTGTATACCAAATTCATGGCTTTTAAGGCCTTAATTTGAGACGATCAAATATAAGACTTTTTCAATGCTTTTAAGACCCCGCGGGTACCCTGACACACACACACACACACACACACACACACACTCTAGTCTAGTGGAGGTCTTGCTCCAGATTTCGGGAGATTTGATCTCATTTGCAGGCGTCAAGGAGACTTTGAGAACCGCTGCATTAGCTACATCAGCAGCACATTTTCCGTATTTAAGAATGATTAAACATGGACTTACATGCCAGTGATGCACTGGCGTCATCTCGCATCATCTCTACTTCTCTCTTTTCTCTGCTCCAGGCTCCTGCTGTCTGTTCGAGGCCATTTCCCAAAAAGTTGACTTAGCCTAGGCTACTGTCAAACTTCATCAGGTGCAATTCAACAGACTAGAGTGGTCTCTTGCCAATTGGAAGGTTGGTAGTTCAATCCCTGGCCCTGAAGTCCCATGCCGAAGTGTCCTTGGGCAAGACACTGAACCCACGAGTGTAAATGTGTGTGAGTGTTTATCTGATAAGCTTGTACGGCAGCCTTGGCCACAGCGTGTGAATGTGTGTGAATGGTGAATGGTGAATGGTTCCTGTACTATGTTAAAGCGCTATGAGTAGTCGTTAAGACTAGAAAAGCGCTATATAAAAACAGTCCATTTACGACTGAGATAGGAAAGGGCATCCACAGGGATCTTGGGGTGTTCAATGTGTTTGGGGGGTAGGGGTGCACCATCGTTACTTTCTTGAGCAGAAAAATATATCTCTTGTTCTGTTTTGTGATATACATGCCTAAAAAGTGCCTAATATTTCTATACTGAAATAATATCGGTATTATAATTATTATGACTTGGTGCGTTATGCGTGTGTGATGCAGGTGGGTAGGCACTTGTAATGACATTTCAAACATGTTAAGAGGCTAAAAACATTTTTAAAGATTGCCTGGTTTCAACCTCCTGGGTGCTAACGCTAGCAGGAGGATAACACGGTGTAGGCAGCACTGATCGTTTTTCTCGCTACTGACAGCACTCCAAATTTACAAACAACAGAGCTACGTGTTGAAATCGACTGGCGGAATTCTCCTTTAAGCCCTTCCTTAACAGGCATGATCTAGAAAAGGCGTTTCATGCTTTTATTAGTTCACGGTTGGATTACTGTAATGCTCTTTATGTTGGTCTGAATCAGACCTCCATTTCACGACTTCAACTTGTGCAAAGTGCTGCTGCTCGCTCTTTGACAAATACATCTAGACGTGCACACATCACTCCCATTCTCTACACCCTACTTTGGCTCACTGTGCTTTTTAGAATCGATTTTAAGATTTTGTTTGTTCTGGCCCCGGAGTATTTGTCCGAGATTTTAACCCTGCGTGAGCATGACCGGTCATTGTGGTCTTCAAATCAACTGGTTTTAGAAGTCCCAAGGTTGAAGTATAGTGGTGGGGTGATCTGCCACGAGACTCTGGAACAAGTTACCCCCTGATTAAATGTAGTCCCCCTTGATGTCCCAGCAATTAAATATTTCAGTCTTTATATTTATGTAATAGAATGTGATGGTCAATGTCGCATGAAGCATTAAGATTTAATAAGACAAGTACGGAGACAAGTCCTTTGACTGAAGAAGTTTGAAGGCAATTTTAAATTTTCACCAGTGCTGTCTTAGTGCTCTAAAGCTGGCTAAGACCTCTGGATAAAAAGTGTTTTTTTAAGCAGAGGTTTTATCACAGCTACTTTAAATGACTTTGGTACATAACCTGTTCAAGATGTTGCTCAAATAAAAGTATTAGGAAAATATTCTTCAAATCAAAAGTCATCATCATAATCAATATGCAGAATAGCTCCTTTCAAAGTGTTGAAAATTGTATTTTCTGTATCAAGTAAGAGCATTTCAATGTTGTATTTTATTAACGTGGAGTCAATTTAGTTAGATACTTTGTATACTACTGTGTAGATTAGTACTATAAGTACAGCTTCATATCGTTTTTTTTTTTTTTTTTTGTAAAAAGTAATTGTGTCACATAAATTTAGTGCAGTAAAATACAATATTTCCCTCTGAGTTTTGGTGGAGTATGAGTATACAGTGAAGGCAATACTTGATTAAAGTACAAGAATGTTGACATGCAGGCTGCAATTTGTTAATGTTTCACCTCTAACTGGAACATAATTGTGTAATAAAAGTGTTTACTTCACCATGTTGATCATTGATTCAAACATGTTTTTTAGGTATCATGATTTTCAGATGGCATGCTGCTTGATAAGGGTCTTTCTCAACTGAAATAGAGGGGCAGAACTTGAAGGGTCATGCAGGCGTAGACGTACTCTCTTGTGGTGCTTTGATAAACTATATAAAGAGTGAATATCTTCCTTTACTGACAGTCATCAGCTGGTTGTTCTTCTCTGTGTCGGCCAATCATCACTTCAGAAAAGGTAATTACATTTAAATTTCTTATCACAATTTCATCGAGAGGACATTTTATATTTTGAGAACACTTCATATAATTATATATATATATATATTAGGGATGCACCATCCGACTTTTTCAGTCCCAATACCGATACCGATGCCAGGGCTTTGTTTATCTGTCGATACCCAATACCGATCCGATACCGTTGCTGAATTAATAATAAACTGTATACCTTCCACCTTATACCTTCCTTCCACCATATGGAAGAGAGTAAAGGCACCAGACCTTCGTAACTAAATATTACTTTCCTAACTAAGACAAAATAACATAGATGTAATGTATTGAATTCTTATTTATTTGTTATTTAAAAAACAACTGTGCATTCAAATTGAAAATAATGTAATCAAACTTCTTAAAATAAATTTAAATAAATAATAATGGGCCACCTTTATATATGTTTATAATGGCTTATTCTACTGTCAGGAGTACATAGAATATCTCAAAAACATGTTAATGTCATCATGTTTACTAAAAGCTTTTATTACTAAAGGGTTTTGGCTCCACGACATTATACAATAACTTTATATGAAGGAGAATCCATGAAACAGTTACAGAAGCTAAACTATTTTTATTGTGCAAACTGCAAAGTAGTAACATAAACTAAAATCGAATGAATACACATACAAACAACTTTAACATTGTTTCCCTTTCAAAACAAAATAGTTGTAAGCTAGTTGTATAACCACTACCTTGCCCACAGGTAAGTTAGGTTGTTGTGATGTTGTACTGGGGGACTGAACGGAGCTCCGCTGTCAGCCTCCTTCGCGGTTTGAATAACGTTAGCAGGTTGGAGGACGTATTTCAGCGAGGCAGGACATCTTAAATCCAGAGTTTTAATCATTGCTCTGAACCCGTCTCTCTCAACGGTCTGTAGCGGGACCGGAGGTGGATTGCGTTCATAATGTTGCTCTACTGCATGCTTGAAGTGACAGGTCTAACGTTAGCACAGTAACACAGTAAGTTAGCACGGCCGAGTAACGTTAGAGCGACGGGCAACAACAGTGGCTAAATTATGTCCGATATATATATATATATATATATTAATCTAAATTATAAACCATATCTATATTATATAACACACTTATAACTAGCAGGATACTTTAATGTGATAAATGGCTCACTGATCACAGTCATTAATTTTCTACATTTATGTCCTTGTCTGCAGTATGTTGACTTTGTTTAACGTCTTTCCACAGATGGCATCAGGCTTTCCATTTGCTTTGTTGCTCTGTTTGTCCATCGGACTGTTGGCTCCATCCGTAAGTAAAAACTATGCAACTATTACTTTAAAAAAAACAACTCAATGTGTTGCACATGAATAATAATGCAGTGGTTTCCCAACCTGTAAGATTATGAGACAGGTATTAAATAATGTTACTAGTTTTAATGTAGGCTGAGTGCAAACTGCAAAGCTGAAACTTTAGATAAGTTTGTTCTGTGAAGCTCTTTGGGCTGCATGTTTGTATCAAAGGTGCTATATAAATAAAGTGGAGTTGAGTAGTCTTGTAATTAGACTGCTCGTGTTTAAATACTTAAAAGATTCAGACTAATTCAAGAATGTCTTTTTGTGATCACAGTGTTATGGACAAACCTGCCCAGGTCAGTACAGTATCTCTGACTCGTTGCTCTGATTGTATTTGACTTGTTTGTTCATATAATGTTATGGAGGGGTTTGTATTGTGTGTGTGTGTGTGTGTGTGTGTGTGTGTGTGTGTGTGTGTGTGTGTGTGTGTGTGTGCGCCTCCTTCCTCTTTTCTCCATGTTGGTTTGTCTTGGTTTTTTCAACTTCCTTGATTTTACTAATAAAGAGGAACTGAAGACATTCTCTAGCGTGCCAGTCATTTATACATTTGGGAGGATGGTGTCCATATCAGTACATTAGGTACCACATGGGGCCATTGTTGTTTGTAAATTTGGAGTGCTGGCAGTAGCGAGAAAAAACAACGGTGTTTCTTTCAGATTCACTGTGTTCACTTCACATGGGTAACTTCCTGTACATCTGCTCTTGACTGATTGCATCAAGATATATTACGTTCTGAAAGGGATTAGGGAGAGGGAGGTTTCTGAAGGAAGGATGGGAGGAGCTTGTAGCAAAATTATCTATCTATCTATCTGCCTGCCTATCTATAAATTGCAGGAACGTCTTTCTGGCTGTGTGTGTGGGCGTTAAGCGCATATCTCTTGAGCCATTAGTCCAATGGATTTCAAACTTGACAGGTGTTTTGCCACGGGCACGGGTAAGTGCACAGCCAAGATATTGTATGGATTAGAAATGCAAAAGATATGGCCACTCCCCCTCTCACATTGAGGACCAGAGACAGAGAGCAGCAGAGCTTTGGCAACTGAAATGTGACATACACCTCAGACCCACAAAAATGTGCAAAGTAGTACTACTTTGGACTGTCTTTTACTTTGAATAATCAAATGACAATTCACGAATTTAAGGACGTATCAGAATCCCACACATTCGAGGCACAACCAGCTACAACAAGTGCAGACAGGGCGTGATGCCACTTATAGGCAGGCTATCTATCTTATAAAGCAACACGTATCTGTATATATGTGTGTCCGTGTTTGGGGGGGAAGGTAACCTGCACATCAGCAGACACCACATGCAGAACACTTTAGAACAGCGGGAGGGGGCGGGGGACTCTTTTGCTGCTATTGTATTAACTTGCTGTGAGCTGACAGACCATAACGTAGCCTAATCTTGGAGATTATTCCTTCAGATAGCGGTGCTATGCGAGCAAATCTCAGAGTTGAACCAGGCAGATACATTAGTTTTCATCAGACTCACCTTGGGTCGGGTTAATTAAATCGCCAAAATAATTGCAAATGTCAGGGACCAAGCAGTAAGACAATTAGGAAAACAGGAGTTTGTTGAAAAAAGTGGGTTTTTATTTACCCCAAAATGCACAAAACAATATAAGACCAAGAACTTAATATATAAACCTCTAAAATAGGTCAACTCAATATAACTTAAACCAAAAACAACTCTGCTGAAATGTTAAATTCGTTAACGATCGGACACAAGACAACACAGTCTGACTCTCTTTTACATTCTGAATCTGCTGCGTTCTCTGTCAGGTAAATACAGTAGTACAACGTCTTCCTCTGATGTAGAAGTAGCCTACACTGTAACTCAGTAGTAGGCTATACAGTGGAGTTGCATATGAAGGGGTTCGGGGTCCTTCTGTAAGTCATTTTGGGGTACAATTTGGTTTTGATGAATTCTACAAGAAGCAATACCACAGGCCAAGCAATCGTAAATACAAAAAATACAAACTGCTACGTAACAAGAATCTAACTTTCTCTTTTTTTTCCAACATTGTCTTGAAGGTTCCTGCCCTCCTGGTTGGACTCCGTTCGGCTCTCGCTGTTTCAGCTTCAACATCCAGAAAAAGACTTGGACCGATGCAGAGGTACAGCAGTTTTATCAAGACTGTCCTGACCTATATTTAGATTTCTAGTGGGGGTGTCCTCTAGTGGCCATAGTAGTTATGACAGGAGCAAAACATAAATCACTTTACTTCCTGCTTTTCTGCCATCATAACTACTATGGCCTTTAGAGGGCGCTGACACTATAAACCTAAATCTCTAAAAGTATTAATACTTTGTTGCAGTAAAAGTCCTGCATTTTCCAAAGTTATGTTAGTATACAAATGAGATTTCCTGAGATCGCATCTGTTAAAAATGTGATTAGGTTTATGTATTTTTCTTAAATGTTTTTAACCTATTATATTGTCTACATTAGACCTTCTGCAAGGCCGCCGGTGGGAATCTGGCTTCAGTCCACTCAGCAGAGGAATATGATTTCCTCAAAACCTACATTCACCAAGTTACCGGTGAAATCGAACGGACCTGGATGGGAGGCTTTGACTCAGTGCAGGTGAGACTTTCTATCATCACAGGAAGTGATGTCACTCGTCTCTAAAGGTATCGAGAAAATGAAATTTGATGAAAGAAATAAAGAACAGAAAGAGGAAATGTACTCTTAATAAAACAACAAAAAAGGAGGATCCTCTTTTGTTTTGACTTTGAATCAATCTTTCTCCTCCAGGAGGGCGTGTGGATGTGGTCTGATGGATCCATATTCGACTACAAAAGCTGGGCTCCGGGGAAGCCTGACAACGTCGGCGGAGTTGAGCACTGTCTTGAGAACTATCAGGGTAAAAAACAACAATATATGAAACATCTTGTCTTTTAAATAAAAATTGAAAAGATGACCTCTAAACTTATAGCAAGTGGTCATATTTTGCAGTATGAAAGATAAAAAGTTAGGCATTAAAACTCTGGAAAATCTCTCTACAGGCAAATGGAACGACAATTCGTGTCCCAAAACACAACCTTTCTTGTGCTCCATGAACCTGTGAGGCCTCCCGCCATCATGATCTCACTACAGCTCATCTATAATCTCTTTCATTGATTCACTTTCAGTTTGTTGTGCAGACAGAAACAGCTCTCTGCTGACAGACTCAGTTTCACTTGTTTATTGTCTGAGGAGTTAGGAAACAATTCACATTTGAGTTTTAACATTAGACGGAAACTGACTCTCTGAGCTGGACAAAAACCTAATCAGTTATTGGAATTTTAATCTAGTGAATAACACAAAATGAAATACAGAAAACATTCAAATACTCTGACATCTTTTCCATTTTAGTTTACTGAATATTGTCTGTTACAAACAGTGTCCACTAATCTCATAAAATAAAACTTAAACACTCATTTGATTTCTCTATGAGAGTTAATAGTCTGATCAATACAACTCTCGTTTGTACACTAAATATGAAGTTCCCTGCGAGCAGACATTAGCTTAGCTTAGCATAAAGACTGGAAACAGGGAGGAACATCTAGCATGGCTCTGTCTAAAGGTAACAACATCCACCTACCAGACATTAGTGGTGACGATCTTCTCATCCAAAATGTCCAAATAGAAAATAAAAGTCCAAATGTTTTCCGAACGTTCTGTGATAGAAGAGGAGTTTCTGGTCTGTTGGGTTCTTTATTCATCTGTTTTCCTTCACTTTATAATCAATAAGCATTACAAAATAAAAGACATATTGTCACAAACAGTGTCTGGTCCTGACTTATTGACTCGTTTTCTTTAAAGTGACAAATAGTTATATAATTGTGAATAATATGTTATTGCCTTTCTTAAATAATTACAATAAAAACAAGCTTAAAGGTGCCCTGCCACACGTATTTCATGACTTTGTGGTAATGTCTGAAGGTCTACCATGGACTCTGTAACCATGGTTACCTTGTTTAAAGCCATTCTAGCATGGTATAGAAAGCCTGCAGGAAGACTCAGCTCGATTTGTGCCAGTTCTCAGTTTTCTTTTTACAATTTTCCTCTTCTATTTCACCACTAAATTCACTTCTGAGACTTTTTTATGCAAGAAATTAACTGTGTAGAGTTTGAATATGGGCAGTTTTACAAAAATGTATGGCCAATTGCACATTTTCTCTGGTGTTGAGAAGCTCCAGTCTGACGTGACAGCCAGTTGGTGGCGGCCGGGATCGTTTCCCTGCTAGCCGGCCAGTGATGCCCACAGACAGTCTGTCAGCTAGAGGTGCCTTTCTTTTCAGACCCTCCCACCAGCCTTTGGGCCAAGTCCAAACTGAAAAGCCAAATGTTAAATCGAAAAGAAAAGGTGAATCTTAAAATGTCAAATGGAAATTGCCAAATTAAAAAGATAAAATGCAAAGGCTAAAATAAAATATATATTTTTTTCTATTTGAGATTTTAATTTAAAGTGCTCATGTTATGAAAAAATCACTTTTTCTGGGAGTTTGGGGTGTTATTTTGTGTCTCTGGTGCTTCCACATCCATACAAACCATCCATGGTGTTCTGAGTGAGATCTGGTTTCTGAATGTGTCTTCTAGCTCGTTCTGAATGGCAAAACACTGCTACAACACACACTAGTTCTGTGTTGTATTGTTGAAGCTTGGTGGATCACCCTCTCTGCAGCTCTCAGCACCTTATTATAATAACAATAATAAAACAATACATCATATTTATATAGCGCTTTACACAGTGCTCAAAGACACTTTACAGAACAGAGAAAATAAGAACAAAGCAACCTTAATATACAAAGATTAAAAGATAAAAAGAAAACAAGATAATAAAATCAAACCTTCACTGTGCCTTGTGATGGATTCACAGGACAGCTTTCGTAGAATCTGCCGGACTACAAACCCTGCTATGTAGACCAGAGCATTTTCCACCAGACCACCAAACCGAATGGGGAGATAACTATGGTCACACACAAGGGCCGAAATGTTGGCGAAAGGAGATGGGTGTTCTTCAGCAGTTTCAGGAGAGGACATCTCCACAGCAGACAGGGACACAGTGTTATCTTGGGCTGCCACATTGCCCGTCTCACCAGGTGAGACACCACACCAAACCATCAGACGGCGGAAGATGGCCTGGAACTGGCGTGCCGATGGACTGTTATTCCAGCCGCCTTGTATGGAAAACAGGCACACAATACATACATTACTCACAAGACATAACAAAGATATTCATTAGGTATATTTTCAGAATTTATTGTAATTAAAAGAACACCAATCCTACCTGACGCTCTGATTGAATTAAATAGGAGCTCCAAGTGATCCTGGCTGAACCTGTAGGTGAGCACATACCGCTGAACTTGAAGCAGTTCAGGAATCATCAGCATCAACGTGTCAATATTGATGACAAATCCGATGACCGACAAGTACTGCAAAAGAAAAAAAGTTGTATTACTCTGATCACGGCGAAACAAGACAGCCCAAGAAAGCACCATGTGATTTTGTTCATTCAAAGCAGTAAAGTAAATTTTCCATCACATCCATCGGTAATGTGTAATCACCCATTCTTGAGTGCCTATCACAGGGGTGCAAACTCACAGAGAATGAAAATGGTAAACAGCTACCAGGGCGGATAGATAATTAGTTTGCATCCATGTTTTTAGGAATGGGATCAGTTTCTTGTTTAACTTATACAGTATACTTGTAAACAATGGAACAATAACTTGGAACAATGTAATTGCAGAACTGGGAGAACTTGGGGAACACATGCAATACCTACCAATACCTACCATTTTGACACCTACATGTACTTGATGTTGTGTAATACATACCATTTAGAAACATCTAGGACCTGAAACACACTGAATACAAGATAATTCAGACATAAACAAAACTTAGTTAGGCGCATCTTAGGAACTCGATGCATAACAGAACGGAGCATCTTAGGAACTCGATGCATAACAGAACGGAGCATCTTAGGAACTCGATGCATAACAGAACGCAGCATCTTAGGAACTCGATGCATAACAGAACCGAGCATCTTAGGAACTCGATGCATAACAGAACCGAGCATCTTAGGAACTCGATGCATAACAGAACGCAGCATCTTAGGAACTCTATGCATAACAGAACGGAGCATCTTAGGAACTCGATGCATAACAGAACGGAGCATCTTAGGAACTCGATGCATAACAGAACGCAGCATCTTAGGAACTCGATGCATAACAGAACGCAGCATCTTAGGAACTCGATGCATAACAGAACGGAGCATCTTAGGAATCTTAGGAACTCGATGCATAACAGAACGGAGCATCTTAGGAACTCGATGCATAACAGAACGGAGCATCTTAGGAACTCGATGCATAACAGAACGCAGCATCTTAGGAACTCGATGCATAACAGAACGGAGCATCTTAGGAACTCGATGCATAACAGAACGGAGCATCTTAGGAACTCGATGCATAACAGAACGGAGCATCTTAGGAACTCGATGCATAACAGAACGGAGCATCTTAGGAACTCGATGCATAACAGAACGCAGCATCTTAGGAACTCGATGCATAACAGAACGGAGCATCTTAGGAACTCGATGCATAACAGAACGCAGCATCTTAGGAACTTGATGCATAACAGAACCGAGCATCTTAGGAACTCGATGCATAACAGAACCGAGCATCTTAGGAACTCGATGCATAACAGAACGCAGCATCTTAGGAACTCGATGCATAACAGAACGGAGCATCTTAGGAACTCGATGCATAACAGAACGCAGCATCTTAGGAACTCGATGCATAACAGAACGCAGCATCTTAGGAACTCGATGCATAACAGAACGCAGCATCTTAGGAACTCGATGCATAACAGAACGGAGCATCTTAGGAACTCGATGCATAACAGAACGGAGCATCTTAGGAACTCGATGCATAACAGAACGGAGCATCTTAGGAACTCGATGCATAACAGAACGCAGCATCTTAGAACGGAGCATCTTAGGAACTCGATGCATAACAGAACGGAGCATCTTAGGAACTCGATGCATAGGGGGAACAGAGTATCGTTGAACTCAGGTCATGAACTTAACAAGCACTAATATAATAGACCTCTTGGATCGGTGAAGGGGTGTTCCATCTTTTGTCACCAAAGTGAGCAAGTACTCCCTGGCTCTTGACAAAAATGCTTTCCTCTCCATCCAATTCAGAGCACCCAAGGGAGCATTGAATCCTTTGGCACGAGGATTGCGTCCATTCATTGTATCAAAGAGCCTGTCAATAATCTATAAAGAAATATCAGCATCTAAAATCACTATCATTACAGGGTTTCATTAGGTATCACATAGTTGAAATCAATACTCCTCTATATAAAATATACAGAGAACACAGTACATATTTCTAAACTGCTCAACAAGTAAACATGCAAGTATTAGTATTTGCTTGACTTCCTTCTTTCCATAGGTATGCTTTGTACTACAGCAAATTTCACAGAGCTTTACCACTCCGATGAATTAAAAAAAAAAAGTACTTGGTTCTATAATCACTAATTGTATTACCTCAATGAATTCTGCCGTTGCCTCACAGTCCTTAAACTGAAAGTACCCAAGATCCCTCATTGCGCGGAGAGCCACTGACACGGAGCGACTCAGTGTCTGTGCAGCCAGGGATACCCTCATCTTGTGGTTCTCAAAGTAGACATGTTTGTCTGTAATTTTATTGGCAGCATGAAGTCCATCTTTTTTTTTGCACATCATTGAGATGATTGATGTACTTCCAATTGATCTGTCCGGTGGTCGTTGCAATTGGACTGTATGCCTGCAGAGTAAGAATCAGTCACTGCTCAAACAAGTACAAACAGCAAAATGTTGATCATCATGTCCAGCTATAACTGTGCAAATGGATAGACAACAATATTTAGATGTAACTTTTAGCAGCAGAGGCATAACTTGTATAAATAGGTCTACAACGATCATAATTTACCTGCAACATATTACGTGCCAACTTGAGCATGTGGCAAGCGTCCATCATTACAAAAACTTTCTCGCCAGTCACTGGATGCGAGAAACTGGTTTGAAGCGGCTCTCGTGGGTCTCCCTTCAGCTCACACCCAAGTTGGTTGCACATGCTGACATTGGAGGCATGCCCATCCATTGTAACACATACCACCCGAATGCCCCGTGCATGCAATTCCTCCAAAGCATGACTGAGAAGGACCCTTTGTGTTTCTGGAGAGAGAGACTTAGTCAGGAAGTAAGCTATGGGAGCCTTCCAATGTCCTCGTAGGCCAACCACCATGAACACATGAGCCTCAGTAGCAAAATCAGTCTCACTGATTCCATCACCCATGTCTACAAAACCAGACATTGACTGGGTATGTGTATTATATTGCACATGTTTTCTGATGGACATGGCATCCAACATGAGTGAAACACATCCATATTTAGCCTGATCTTCTTGGCATCTTCTCTCCAGCATATCCAGCATCATCTTGTTCAGACCAGGCTTGGCATCCACCGAACGCAACCACCTGTAAAACAATTGAGAAGAAACTATTTAAGCTATTTGTTTGCATCAGTAATTTCCAAAAATTCAAATGGACAACATTAAGCCTACCTTTGTAATGTATGTGGATGTGGGAGGGGAAAATGTTGAGTCTCTCGGAGGTATTTGTATGCCTTTGGACCATGTAGATGGAGCGTGAGCGCAAACTCTCTATAGTCCTTTGTGTACTCATGACACTGCTTTGCCATGAGGTCTATCTGAAGATCTGAAATGTTACGATTTAAAATGAATAAGTCCCCTTCAGATTAAGGAGTTTAATAAATAGAGTAAGAACAACATGTACATGAATTTCAAAGTGCTAATTTTGTCTTACCGGAGTAGAAGCTTCTCTTGGAGCTCTTCATAAATGAGGTTCTTTTCCCTCAAATCCCCCAAAAGACTCTTTACTGTGGTCTTTGCCCTCTTTTCTCTGGCCATGGCATTCTTCTTGTCTCGCTCCAGACTTTCCACTCTTGCCAAGGCCTCATTGAGTCTGGTCTTAAGAGCGGTAGGAGAAGCAGGCAAGGCATAGCCATGATCCTAGTAGAAAGAGGGATGAACATGGTTTGAGTAATGTTTCACTTCACAAACATCACTTTGACACCACTAGTTTATGACTCACATTCTTTCTTATAGTCATCACCTGTCAAAGCCACTGCCAGCACCATGTGTGTGTGTGTGTGTGTGTGTGTGTGTGTGTGTGTGTGTGTGTGTGTGTGTGTGTGTGTGTGTGTGTGTGTGTGTGTGTGTGTGTGTGTGTGTGTGCGCGCCAAGAATGCATGTTCAATGTCTTCAATTGTGCGTGTATGGGTTTATTTGTGAGTGTGTTTAATATGAGTGGCAGCAAAAAAGTGCAGGATCATTATGATATGATGTTAAAAGTAGAAATATTCACATCATTAGGCTGAGGTTGTGGGTGTGAGGTTGACATTTCTTGGGAATCCTGAGAGGCCACGGACAGGCTTTCTTCAGCTCTTCTGGAGGTAGACGTAGCCCTGCCCTTTTCCAACTAAAATAAAGAAGCATAATTCAATCAGGAGACACGTCGTTTGCAGATATGCAAAGATATTTATTGTACAACTGTATGATATTGAATGTACAAAGTCTTTTGGAGATTGGACTCCATCGAAATAATCTTCTTAAAGGGGTACGGAATAGGAACATAACCCCCGATGGAGCCCAGACACTGGTGGCGGTGGTGAAGAGACCAGAGACCGGACCGAAGAGGTAACGGAGCGGTCAGCCGGAGAAACACAACTACCGGAGGAGGCAGGGGAGGAGGAGGGTCGAGCGCTTTGCCTGAAACGACAGCTGACAGCACAAGAAGAGAACAGATTTAAAGCAGAGTTGTAAGGCTGTGATTGGTCCTTGAATCTTGTGGCCAAGTCTGATTGGTTTAACTGACACGTCACTTCTTGAACAGCTGATTTGATTTAAGAATGAGTAGTGATTGGGGTAATGACGTCTTCCTGAAAGAATTTGCGCTGAGCTTCATTACATAATACAATATATATATATATATATATATATATATATATATATATATATATATATATAAAGGGATAAGCATCTCACCCTGCCCTGTGATTGATAATAGAATATTTACATTTATGAATGCTAAGAGCCTTATGATGATACACCTACTCTTTGGAGGTGAACTGGGAAGCTGAAGACGGATGGAATAACACCATCTCGGAGTCGAACAATCTGACCTGTCCTATCAAAATCTCCTTCCTTGAAATGGTGACTGCAAAGCACTGAGGAACAAGTGGCAGTACTTCTTCCTCACATCTTTATTCTTGGGAAACCTTCAAAATGAAAACAGAAGATTTGGGAAAGTCTACACAAAAACAATTCACAAAGGAGGTCAAGCTTATTTCTTCCTTCACATTTCTTAGAACATTTCTTCAACAAAACTCCTATTTTGATGCATATCTGTTGATAATTAACCAAAGTTGCTGAAATTGTGAATAAGCTTGATTGCAAACCATTCTACTGTCAGATGTTCTGCTGCCTTTATTTTAAGTAATTGAAGTGGGTATGAGACATGAGAGGTATCTTACTTTTGTTAGGGTGAATTACATGTGAATAATACACAGTGTTGGGAAAGCTGCTTGGAAATTGTAATGAGCTAAGCTATCTGTTACTCTGCCATGAATAAAGCTTCACTACACAGAAGCTACCACCTTGTCAACTTGTCACATGTAGCAAGCTAAGTAACCCAAACACAGCAGTAGGCTGGTTCACTACATAGGAAGCTACTTTAAGTTGTGCTAATTTCACATGACAAGAAAAGTGTAGCTTGTGTGGCCAAGATACTTGATAAATAAAGGAGTTATAAGCTACTGAAAAGTTACTTGATTCAGGAAATAGTGAATCTACCACCAAAATACTAAGTTACTTGCTAGCTAAGCTACACGTAGCGACTGCCCAACACCAATAATACAGTCTGTGCCGCTTGTTTAAAATTCGATGGCCGATGTTATACCAGTACTATTTGTTTTATTTCTAAGAATAGCATTCTTGTGTCCGTTGTAATCTAAGTCAGTGTCATGGAATATGACTGATTAAGTCTCAGTTATAGCCGGGTGAACACCGGCCGGTGCAGTAAACATAGCCTAGCTAGCTGGCTACGATTTCAGTACAGTAATATCAAAGATCCTTGCTCCTTCTCAACGCTCTGGTAATATTATATTCACAAAATACAAACAACAGTACGGTAATGTTAAATCTTACTTGTGAAAAGTAATCCCCCGAGCCGTGTTTTCAATAGTCCGCCGATTTGAGCAGGAGTACGATGCACAATGCTCTGGCATCTTGTTTCTTCTGTTGCTACCGGTTGCTACGCAACTAGGAGTACGACCGGTCCAAGATGGCGGCCGCATTTCTTGCGCCCAGCAGCCAATGCGGCGTCTACTCTATATTATGTCTATGTGTGCGACTGCCAACAAAGATGTTACAGCAGTGAGAGGTCTCACTCTGTAGCTAAAACAGAGACCTGAACACAGGGTGAAAAGAGGAGCTGCAGCAATGTGTAGTACAAAAAAAATATTGTGTTTTTTGAAACCATTTTAACCTATTCTGGTACAACCTTAAAATACAATTATGAACCTGAAAATGAGCAGAATACAGGTGCTTTAAGTATTTCCATTTAACATTTTGAGTTTCATATTTGATGTTTCTCTTTTCTTATTTCCATTGCGATTTTCAATCAATAAAAGATTGTAAAAGATTTCAGTTTAAGCATTTATATTTAAGCTTTTCATTTTAAATTTGACTTTTTGCATTGCACTTTACACTTTCAAATTATGATTTTACATTTCAACTTTGCTTTTTCTTTTTAAATTCAATTCAATTTTTTTTTTTTTTTTTTTTTTTATACTGTATAATTAATAATCGAGCGAGAGTAGAGGGAGGCGGTCCAGTACAGCCCGACCCGGTTGGGGGAGTTCTAGCCCGACCAGGCACCTCTCTTTAACCTGCCTCTCTTAAGTTATGCTATTACAATTCTAGACTGCCGGGAGGCTGTTCCTCCCTAAGACACACTGAGCTGCTCTCTCATCTCTACTTGTTACTTTTGTATGCATCCTGTCCCAGAAATGCTTGTTACTAATCTAGCTCTGGGGAGTTTACTCCCCGAGTCCTTATATTTCTTCTTCGCAGAGCTATGCTCTGCGATTCTCTGCATTCCCGGCTGCATCCTGCTGCGTCCTGCTGCATCCGCAGCCTCCCCCGTGCTCTGCAGCGCCACGTTACATCCCGCAACGCCCTGCTGTGATGTTCATACGCACAGAGTAGTCAGGATCCGGTATAGGAGACTGCACTACTCAGTATGACACGATGTGCCCTGCTATGACATGAACTTCCACGATAACCTTCAAAGTCAATGTGACTTCTAATGTGACTGTTATCACCACTGTTCATCACGCCCCCAACCGGCCCGTCAGACACCGCCTACCAAGAGTCTGGGTCTGCCGAGGTTTCTTCCTAAAAGGGAGTTTTTTTCTTGCCACTGTCGCAATAGCCACTGCTAATGCTTGCTCTTGAGGGAATTACTGTAATTGTTGGGCTTTTGGAATTTATAGAGTGTGGTCCAGACCTACTCTATCTGTAAAGTGTTTCGAGATAACTTTTGTTATGATTTGATACTATAAATAAAATTGAATTGAATTGAATTATGGCATAATTTTTCCTAGTAGCGTAAAAAAATATTTTTAATTTGATCTCACTTCGTTTTATCTTTGGACTTTCAATTTGAATTATGAATAAATATATCCTCCATATTTATGGGTTGTATTGCCCATTTAAAAATGTATTTCAAGTTGGCCAAAATTTCTCATGTTTGACAAGAGTCCAGGCCTGAGGACATCTATAAGCAAAAATTTACTTTTGGTCATAGCGTCCCCCAGCAAATCAGCCTTATATGTGGCAGTTAAACTTGTTTTATATCAGAATATATGAATCAAAAACATCTAAAGCATCTTTTTAAGACCAAACTGACAAGAAATTAACGCTAACTCGACTAGCCAACGGACTTGTTTACCCATAAGCACTTGCGATGTACTTCCAGTGTTTTGCGCTGCCAACATAAAAGCTGCAGTAGTTCATCTTCTGGAGAAATAATACGAATCAGAGGTGGAAAGCTTTTTTATTAATAAGGGAAATAATTCCACTAATTAACCCTGACAAGGCACACCTGTGAAGTGAAAACCATTTCAGGTGACTACCTCATGAAGCTCATTGAGAGAACACCAAGGGTTTGCAGAGTTATCAAAAAAAGCAAAGGGTGGCTACTTTGAAGAATCTAAAATATAAGACATGTTTTCAGTTATTTCACACTTTTTTTGTTAAGTACATAATTCCATATGTGTTCATTCATAGTTTTGATGCCTTCAGTGAGAATCTACAATGTAAATAGTTATAAAAAAAGGAAACACATTGACAGTGTGTCCAAACGTTTGGCCTGTACTGTACGTACGTACATACATACACACACACACACACAGTGGCACTCATAAGTTTATGAACTCATGCTATAGTTGACTAAAAAGAGGAATACAAAAAGTCATCTTTTGGAAATTGATCTTAATGCCTTAGTTAAAAAAATTAGGAAAAATCCATCCTTTAAGGACACCACTTATCTTTTTGAATGAATAATGTATCGTAAATAAATAAATGTCCTTCCTTAAAATACAGGGGGCATAAGTCAGTCCACCCCTATGTTAAATTCCCATAAAGGCAGGCAGACCTTTATTTCATGGATCAAGGATACTATGCATCCTGATAAAGTTCCCTTGGCCTTTGGGATTGAAATACCCCCCCACATCATCACATACCCTTCACCATGTCCCCACATCATCACATACCCTTAACCATACCCCCCACATCATCACATACCCTTCACCATACCCACACATCATCACATACCCTTCACCATACCCCCCACATCATCACATACCCTTCACCTTACCCCCCCATCATCACATACCCTTCACCATACCCCCACATCATCACATACCCTTCACCATACCCCCACATCATCACATACCCTTCACCATACCCCCACATCATCACATACCCTTCACCATACCCCCCCCATCGTATGAGATGTTTGTCCTAACTCTTCACCCCATCCCCCTTTCAGGTCACTTCCGGCCCGAGTTCATCCGGCCGCCTCCGCCGCTGCACGTGTGCGAGGACGAGCTGGCGTGGCTGAACCCCACCGAGCCTGACCACGGCCTCCAATGGGATCGCTCCATGTGTGTGAAGAACAGCACCGGCCTGGAGATCAAACGCATCATGGCCAAGGCCATGTCCGCCCAGCAGCAGTCCCAGGTAAACTCCTCTCTCCCGAGACCATGTCGGTAAATAACGCAAACGGGGGTTCTGCGGTATCTTAAAGTGCCCATATTATGAAAAAAACACTTTTTTTCTGGTGATTTGGGGTGTTATTTTGTGTCTCTGGTGCTTCCACACACATACAGACTTTGAATAAACCCATCCATGGTGTTCTGAGTGAGATCTGGTTTCTGAATGTGTCCTGCCTTCAGTCTCCTGGTGAGCTGGTCAACATCGGCTCGGCTTTCTACGGCACTAGCCGAAACGAGCTGGCTAACCGCAACCGTTAGCTCGTAGCGTTAGCATGCTAATGCTAACATGCTAACGCTAGCATGCTACCTCGTTCTCAATAGCAAAGCACCGCTACAACACACACAAGTTCACCATCATCTCCAAAAGAACTACTTCCATGTGCTCCCTGGTTTAGAAGAAGTCTCCCAGCTGATCCTGCCTTGGAACTGACGGAAGTCGGAGAAACAGCCTTTCTTTTACTGTCTATGGAGCTAGCTGACATGATCTATGATCTGAGCTACTGAGCATGTGCGAGTGCAATCAAAGATAGTACAGAAGAAGAAAAGATGTCTCACTCCGTAGCTAAAACAGAGAGCTGAACACAGGGTGAAAAGAGGAGCTGCAGCAATGTGCAGTACAACTAAAATATGGTGTTTTTAGATAATTAAACCATGTAAACCTATTCTGGTACAACCTTAAAAAACAATTATGAACCTGAAAATGAGCAGAATATGGGCGCTTTAAGGTCAGACAGGCTGACCGAGCCGATAATCGGCCGTCTGACAATCTGGCGATGTCGGTGACTCGAGCCGTCGGCGTTCATTTGGGCCGATTTGACATGTTTAATCGGCGGGGTGGGCACTGCCGGCAGTCGGACTCAAATGACCCATCTTATACAGATGTATACAGAGTAAAGAAGATAAAAAAATATATATATACACATATATATAGGGCTGGGAGATATGGAGAAAATCAAATATCACGATATTTTTGACTAAATACCTCGATATCGCTACCGTTAGCGATATTGTAATTTTGACTATTGGTGCTTTCACAAAATATTTACACAATGAGATTTTAGATAAATAGTCATCAGTAATGTGGACATAATGACTAAGTGTGTAAAAGGCAAATAATAGAACAGCTAGAGCAGTCTGATAAGTTCATAAAATGACATCACTTTACTGTAATGCAGCCTTCAAAACCAGGAAAAGACACTTATGCCATATTACGATATCCAAAATCTTAGACGATATCTAGTCTCATATCACGATATTGATATAATATCAGACCTGCCAACCTGTACGCATTTTGTTTAGTAGATACGCATTTTGACATCAAAATACGGTGATACGATTTATCACTTTAAACTACGCGTAAACCAGGTGACTGCTTTGAGTTCACTCGTTGACATGCAGTAGCTGTCTCAGTCTAACTCTCGATGGTAGTAGGCAGCAAAACTCATTATGGCTACAACAGCGTAGCAGCCACGAGCATGCTGGGAAACCAAACTAAAGAAGAAGAGATCGACCAAATGAATCACACCGTCGTGTGGAGAGGACAGTGAGGTTGTTGTGTTTTTAGCGGTTCATACTGTAATTTTAAGCCGAAAAAGTGTGTCTGTCAGTTGGTTACAGAGCTCCGCGTGAGCACGGGCTTTTGTGACTGTCAATATAGCCAGCATTTACCGTTAGCTACTCCGCTGTGCTGTGGAGTAATGTCTGGCTATGTGAGACTAGCATCTACCGTTAGCTACTCCGCTGTACTGTGGAGTAATGTCTGGCTATGTGAGACTAGCATCTACCGTTACCTACTCTGCTGTGCTGTGGAGTAATGTCTGGCTATGTGAGACTAGCATCTACCGTTAGCTACTCCGCTGTACTGTGGAGTAATGTCTGGCTATGTGAGACTAGCATCTACCGTTAGCTACTCCGCTGTGCTGTGGAGTAATGTCTGGCTATGTGAGAAAAGCGTCTAGCAACATTGTTGTGAATGCTGCGGTCTCAGCCTGGCAACCCCCGTGAACTTTGAGTCTGGGCAGGAGGGGGCGGGGGAGACGACTCTCCAGTATTTTGAATTGGTAGTGCAGTAACTATTTTAACCGCTAGCTGCCAGTATTACATACAATATTACATATTGCACCTTTAATATGCACGTGAATGATGCAATCGTTATGTTCGTGTTCTTCATTCTTGATAATGATGCTGGTTGTGTTATTATTTTGCCACAGCATCGTCAGTCAACTTTTTGCTTCAGCCTCTTTGACAGTGATATTTTTGTCAGTCCATTTTCCACCAATCAGGACACTGCATACTAAAACTATGTTTCCATTATCCTAATAATAATATACAATTAAAGCTGCGAGCAGCGATGGACGGGCCCTCGCGCCTCTGCGCGCGTCAGGGTTACCGGTGGATGCCGCTCCTTGTGACCGTGCATTTGCGTGGCACTCAGACGCCACAAACTGTCACCAATGAAAAGGGAACTCCCCGCCGAGTACAACGATAGCTCACACAAGACTCTACGTCATACGGTTCATTAGCGGTGATAGGGGGCGTGGCTAAAGCATAGGGGGCGGGTCCAACCATCACCAATTAAAAATGAAGCCTCTGCTGAGATGGATACCTCACACAAGACTCTACCTTAAATGGGTCAGCATGTATGAAAGGGGGCGTGGCTTAAACATAGGGGCGTGGCTTAAACATAGGGGGCGGGCCAAACCATCACCAATGAAGAAGGAAGTCTCTGCTGAGTTCAATGATACCTCACACAAGTGTTTACATCAATTGGGCCATTATTAATAAAAGGGGGCGTGGCTTGAACATAGGGGGCGGGCCATATTATCGGGGGCGGCTCAGTATCACACGTAGACCACACATTCTGAGTTTCATGCAAATCTGATGATGTTTGTCATATAAGGCAGATTTCCTGTTGCCAGCGGGCCTGTAGGTGTCCTCAGGCCTGGACCCATGTCAATTGTGAGAAATTTCGGACAGATATGACAACGTACACTCAAGTTACAACAACTTCTTTGTTCATCGCTAAACACTCAAAATGGCCGCCACGCCACGCCCACACCGTCTGACGAAAAGTTTTTCTTTTAATAACTTTTCATCGTTAAGGTGTTGGGATGGTACAGACCAAGTTTGAAGTCCATCGGATGAAATCTCTAGGAGGAGTTCGTTAAAGTATAGCACCTTGACTTTTAGGCCTACTTCCTGTTGCCACTAGGGGGCGCTATGACTTTAAGTAAATATCGGCCTTTATTTGTCCTCAGGGTTGGACTCTTATGAATCCTGAAAAGTTTTGTCGTAATCGGACAACATACACGACAAACGCACAAAATGGCCGCCCCACCACGGCCACGCACTATGACGAAAAGTTTTCTTTTAACAACTTTTCATCTTTAACATCTTACGATGGCACAGACCGAGTTTGAAGTTGATCGGATGAAATCTCTAGGAGGAGTTCGTTACAGTACGACATGTGGAAATGGCCAAAATCGCACTAATTTCGAACATTTAATTCAAAATGGCGGACTTCCTGTTGGGTTTAGGGTATGGCTCTAATTACGTTTTTTGTACATCTTGACATGTTACATATGTGTACCAAGTTCCGTGAGTCTACGTTAAACGCACTGCAGGGGCTCAATTTTCTTAACTTTCTAGGGGGCGCTAGCGAGCCATTTTTGTGTGCCTATTCCCGAAACCCTTAAAATACGTAAATGTTCACCAGACTTGATGCGGCCGCCAAATTTGGTGAGTTTTTGAATATGTTAAGCCCCACAAAAAGCCAATTCATTTGACGGGAAAATAATAGAAAGAAAGAAAGAAAGAAAGAAAGAAAGAAAGAAAGAAAGAAAGAAAGAAAGAAAGAAAGAAAGAAAAATAATAATTCCTTCAGCCTTCGCCGCTGTCGGCGCTCGGGCCCTAATAATAACAATTACAAGGTCCTGATTATGAGAAATAAATGTTATCAAATGTTGCTATGGAGTAAAATTACAGATTTCCTTGATATTACATTTTGATGTGATGTCATAATTAAACTTAATGTTGACATGGCACACTAATAAACAAGACATTTTGAAAAGGGCACTTCATATCAAAAAGGTTGCCGACCCCTGATCTAAAGTAAAGTAACAGCTAGCTGGCGTTAGGTACTTGTAAAATGCATAGATAATGTTAAACAGTGAAATCTCAATTTAGCTTTCACCTAACTTACAACATATTTGAGTTTGCTAACATTAGCAATATTCTCTGACCTTCACTAGACACAAGGTCAGGGGCCTCGACGGACCAGACCCGGGCAGCAGACGCTGGCTCTGGGGACGTGGAACGTCACCTCTCTGTGGGGGAAGGAGCCGGAACTGGTGCGGGAGGTGGAGCGCTACCGGTTAGATCTGGTGGGGCTTACCTCTACGCACAGTCTCGGTTCTGGAACCATACTCCTGGATAGGGGTTGGACTCTTTTCTTCTCCGGAGTTGCCCAGGGTGTGAGGTGCCGGGCGGGTGTGGGGATACTAACAAGCCCCCGGCTGAGCGCCGCTACGTTGGAGTTTACCCCGGTGGACGAGAGGGTCGCCTCCCTACGCCTGCGGGTTGTGGGGGGGAAAACTCTGACTGTTGTTTGTGCATATGCACCAAACAGGAGTTCGGAGTATTCGGCCTTCTTGGAGACCTTGAGGGAGGAGCCTGCATGGGGCGCCAGTGGGGACTCCATTGTTCTGCTGGGGGACTTCAACGCACACGTGGGCAATGATGGAGACACCTAGAGAGGCGTGATTGGGAGGAACGGCCTCCCTGATCTAAACCAGAGTGGTTGTTTGTTTTTGGACTTCTGTGCTAGTCATGGATTGTCTATAACGAACACCATGTTCGAACATAGGGATGCTCATAAGTGTACCTGGTACCAGAGCACCCTAGGCCGAAGGTCAATGATCGATTTCATAATCGTATACGGTCTGAGGCCGTATGTTTTGGACACTCGGGTGAAGAGAGGGGCAGAGCTGTCAACCGATCACCATCTGGTGGTGAGTTGGGTCAGGGGGTGGGGGAAGACTCTGGACTGACCTGGTAAGCCCAAACGTGTAGTGCGGGTAAATTGGGAACGTCTGGAGGAGGCCCCTGTCCGACAGACTTTCAACTCACACCTCCGCCTGAACTTTTCGTGCATCCCTGTGGAGGCTGGGGGCATTGAACCCGAGTGGACAATGTTCAAAGTTTCCATTGCTGAAGCTGCGGCGAGGAGCTGTGATCTTAGGGTCTTAGGTGCCTCAAGGGGCGGTAAACCACGAACACTGTGGTGGACACCGGTGGTCAGGGAAGCCGTCCGACTGAAGAAGGAGTCTTTCCGGGATATGTTATCCCGGAGGACTCCGGAGGCAGTTGCAGGGTACCGAAGGGCCCGAAGGGCTGCAGCCTCTGCAGTGAAAGAGGCAAAGCAGCGGGTGTGGGAGAAGTTTGGAGAAGACATGGAGAAGGACTTTCGGTCGGCACCAAAGTGCTTCTGGAAAACTGTTCGCCACGTCAGGAGGGGGAAGCGGGGAACCATCCAAGCTGTGTACAGTAAGGATGGGACACTGTTGACCTCAACTGAGGAGGTAATAGGGCGGTGGAAGGAGAACTTTGAGGAACTCCTGAATCCGACTAATACGCCCTCTATGTTAGAGGCAGAGCTGGAGGATAATGGGGGATTGTCGTCGATTTCCCAGGCGGAAGTCACTGATGTAGTCAAACAACTACACAGTGGCAAAGCCCCGGGGATTGATGAGATCCGTCCAGAAATGCTCAAGGCTCTGGGTGTGGAGGGGCTGTCCTGGTTGACACGCCTCTTCAACATTGCGTGGAAGTCTGGGACGGTGCCAAAGGAGTGGCAGACTGGGGTGGTGGTTCCCCTTTTTAAAAAGGGGGACCAGAGGGTGTGTGCCAATTACAGGGGTATCACACTTCTCAGTCTCCCTGGTAAAGTCTACTCCAAGGTGCTGGAAAGGAGGGTTCGGCCGATAGTCGAACCTCGGATTGAGGAAGAACAATGCGGATTCCGTCCCGGTCGTGGAACAACGGACCAACTCGTCACTCTCGCAAGGATCCTGGAGGGAGCCTGGGAGTATGCCCAACCGGTCTACATGTGTTTTGTGGATTTGGACAAGGCGTATGACCGGTTCCCCCGGGAGATACTGTGGGGGGTGCTGCGGGAGTATGGGGTGAGGGGGTCTCTACTCAGGGCCATCCAATCTCTGTACGACCAAAGTGAGAGCTGTGTCCGGGTTCTCGGCAGTAAGTCGGACTCGTTTCAGGTGAGGGTTGGCCTCCGCCAGGGCTGCGCTTAGTCACCAATCCTGTTTGTAATATTTATGGACAGGATATCGAGGCGTAGTCGAGGTGGGGAGGGGTTGCAGTTTGGTGGGCTGGGGATCTCATCGCTGCTCTTTGCAGATGATGTGGTCCTGATGGCATCATCGGCTTGCGACCTTCAGCACTCACTGGATCGGTTCGCAACCGAGTGTGAAGCGTTTGGGATGAGGATCAGCACCTCTAAATCGGAGGCCATGGTTCTCAGCAGGAAACCGATAGAATGCCTTCTCTGGGTAGGGAATGAGTCCTTACCCAAAGTGAAGGAGTTCAAGTACCTTGGGATTTTGTTTGCGAGTGAGGGGACAATGGAGCTGGAGATTGGTCGGAGAATCGGCACAGCGGGTGCGGTATTACATTCAATCTATCGCACCGTTGTGACGAAAAGAGAGCTGAGCCAGAAGGCAAAGCTCTCGATCTACCGGTCAGTTTTCGTTCCTACCCTCACCTATGGTCATGAAGGCTGGGTCATGACCGAAAGAACGAGATCCAGGGTACAAGCGGCCGAAGTGGGTTTCCTCAGGAGGGTGGCTGGCGTCTCCCTTAGAGATAGGGTGAGAAGCTCAGTCATCCGTGAGGAGCTCGGAGTAGAGCCGCTGCTCCTTTGCGTCGAAAGGAGCCAGTTGAGGTGGTTCGGGCATCTGGTAAGGATGCCCCCTGGGCGCCTCCCTAGGGAGGTGTTCCAGGCACGTCCAGCTGGGAGGAGGCCTCGGGGAAGACCCAGGACTAGGTGGAGGGATTATATCTCCAACCTGGCCTGGGAACGCCTCGATCCCCAGTCGGAGCTGGTTAATGTTGCTCGGGAAAGGGAAGTTTGGGGTCCCCTGATGGAGCTGCTCCCCCCGCGACCCAACACCGGATAAGCGGACGAAGATGGATGAACATTAGCAATAACGTCAACTAGTTTGAGGTGTATGGATAGGCTAACCATTAGCTACATCAGCAGCACATTTTCCGTATTTAAGAATGATTAAACATGGACTTACATGCAAGTGATGCACGGGCGTCATCTCGCATCATCTCTACTTCTCTCTTTTCTCTGCTCCTGGCTCCTGCTGTCTTTTCGAGGCCATTTCCAAAAAAGTTGACTTAGCCTAGGCTACTGTCAAACTTCGTCAGGTGCAATCCAACAGACCACCACGGGGCAGCTGTGGCTCACTGGTAGAGTGGTCTCCTGCCAATTGGAAGGTTGGTAGTTCAACCCCTGGCCCTGAAGTCCCATGCCGAAGTGTCCTTGGGCAAGACACTGAACCCACAAGTGTAAATGTGTGTGAGTGTTTATCTGATAAGCTTGTACGGCAGCCTTGGCCACAGCGTGTGAATGTGTGTGAATGGTGAATGGTGAATGGTTTCTTTACTATGTTAAAGCGCTATGAGTAGTCGTTAAGACTAGAAAAGCGCTATATAAAAACAGTCCATTTACGACTGAGATAGGGAAGGGCATCCACAGGGATCTTGGGGTGTTCAGTGTGTTTTGGGGGTAGGGGTGCACCATCGTTACTTTCTTGAGCAGAAAAATATATCTCTTGTTCTGTTTTGTGATATACATGCCTAAAAAGTGCCTAATATTTCTATACTGAAATAATATCGGTATTGTAATTATTATGACTTGGTGCGTTATGCGTGTGTGATGCACGTGGGTAGGCACTTGCAATGACATTTCAAACATGTTAAGAGGCTAAAAACATTTTTAAAGATTGCCTGGTTTCAACCTCCTGGGTGCTAACGCTAGCAGGAGGATAACACGGTGTAGGCAGCACCGATCGTTTTTCTCGCTACTGACAGCACTCCAAATTTACAAACAACAGAGCTACGTTTTGAAATCGACTGGCGGAAGTCTCCTTTAAGCCCTTCCTTAACAGGCAGGATCTAGAAAAGGCGATTCATGCTTTTATTAGCTCGCGGTTGGATTACTGTAATGCTCTTTATGTTGGTCTGAATCAGACCTCCATTTCACGACTTCAACTTGTGCAAAGTGCTGCTGCTCGCTTTTTGACAAATACATCTAGACGTGCACACATCACTCCCGTTCTCTACACCCTACTTTGGCTCCCTGTGCTTTTTAGAATCGATTTTAAGATTTTGTTTGTTCTGGCCCCGGAGTATTTGTCCGAGATTTTAACCCTGCGTGAGCATGACCGGTCATTGCGGTCTTCAAATCAACTGGTTTTAGAAGTCCGAAGGTTAAAGTATAAGCGGTGGGGTGATCTGCCACGAGACTCTGGAACAAGTTACCCCCTGATTAAATGTAGTGCCCCTTGATGTCCCAACAATTAAATGTTTCAGTCTCTATATTTATGTAATAGGATGTGATGGTCAATGTCGCATGCAGCATTAAGATTTAATAAGACAAGTACGGAGACAAGTCCTTTGACTGAAGAAGTTAGAAGGCAATTTTAAATTTTCACCACTGCTGTCTCAGTGCTCTAAAGCTGGCTAAGACCTCTGGATAAAAAGTGTTTTTTTAAGCAGAGGTTTTATCACAGCTACTTTAAATGACTGTGGTACATAACCTGTTCAAGATGTTGCTCAAATAAAAGTATTAGGAAAATATTCTTCAAATCAAAAGTCATCATCATAATCAATATGCAGAATAGCTCCTTTCAAAGTGTTGAAAATTGTATTTTCTGTATCAAGTAAGAGCATTTCAATGTTGTATTTTATTAACGTGGAGTCAATTTAGTAAGATACTTTGTATACTACTGTGTAGATTAGTACTATAAGTACAGCTTCATATCGTTTTTTTTTTGTAAAAAGTAATTGTGTCACATAAATGTAGTGCAGTAAAATACAATATTTCCCTCTGAGTTTTGGTGGAGTATGAGTATACAGTGAAGGCAATACTTGATTAAAGTACAAGAATGTTGACATGCAGGCTGCAATTTGTTAATGTTTCACCTCTAACTGGAACATAATTGTGTAATAAAAGTGTTTACTTCACCATGTTGATCATTGATTCAAACATGTTTTTTACGTATCATGATTTTCAGATGCCATGCTGCTTGATAAGGGTCTCTCTCAACTGGAAAAGAGGGGCGGAACTTGAAGGGTCATGCAGGCGTAGACGTACTCTCTTGTGGTGCTTTGATAAACTATATAAAGAGTGAATATCTTCCTTTACTGACAGTCATCAGCTGCTTGTTCTTCTCTGTGTCGGCCAATCATCACCTCAGAAAAGGTAATTACATTTAAATTTCTTATCACAATTTCATCGAGAGGACATTTTATATTTTGAGAACACTTCATATAATTATATATATATATATATATTTAGGGATGCACCATCTGACTTTTTCAGTCCCAATACCGATACCGATGCCAGGGCTTTGTTTATCTGTCGATACCCAATACCGATCCGATACCGTTGCTGAATTAATAATAAACTGTATACCTTCCACCTTATACCTTCCTTCCACCATATGGAAGAGAGTAAAGGCACCAGACCTTCCTAACTAAACATTACTTTCCTAACTAAGACAAAATAACATAGATGTAATGTATTGAATTCTTATTTATTTGTTATTTAAAAAACAACTGTGCATTCAAATTGAAAATAATGTAATCAAACTTCTTAAAATAAATTTAAATAAATAATAATGGGCCACCTTTATATAGGTTTATAATGGCTTATTCTACTGTCAGGAGTACATAGAATATCTCAAAAACATGTTAATGTCATCATGTTTACTAAAAGCTTTTATTACTAAAGGGTTTGGCTCCACGACATTATACAATAACTTTATATGAAGGAGAATCCATGAAACAGTTACAGAAGCTAAACTATTTTTATTGTGCAAACTGCAAAGTAGTAAAATAAACTAAAATCGAATGAATACACATACAAACAACTTTAACATTGTTTCCCTTTCAAAACAAAATAGTTGTAAGCTAGTTGTATAACCACTACCTTGCCCACAGGTAAGTTAGGTTGTTGTGTTGTTGTACTGGGGGAGTGAACGGAGCTCCGCTGTCAGCCTCCTTCGCGGTTTGAATAACGTTAGCAGGTTGGAGGATGTATTTCAGCGAGGCAGGACATCTTAAATCCAGAGTTTTAATCATTGCTCTGAACCCGTCTCTCTCAACGGTCTGTAGCGGGACCGGAGGTGGATTGCGTTCATAATGTTGCTCTACTGCATGCTTGAAGTGACAGGTCTAACGTTAGCACAGTAACACAGTAAGTTAGCACGGCCGAGTAACGTTAGAGCGACGGGCAACAACAGTGGCTAAATTATGTCCGATTTGTTAGAAACAAAAAACTTGGGTACAACAGACGGCTCCTCTCTTGAGCACACGTTGTTCTGCTGTATCTCCGGTCTTTCTTCATCCTCTAGCTAACTCTCTTCATCCTCTAGCTAACTTTCTTCATCCCCTAGCTAACTTTCTTCATCCTCTAGCTAACTTTCTTCATCCTCTAGCTAACTTTCTTCATCCTCTAGCTAACTCTCTTCATCCTCTAGCTAACTTTCTTCATCCTCTAGCTAACTTTCTTCATCCTCTAGCTAACTTTCTTCATCCTCTAGCTAACTTTCTTCATCCTCTAGCTAACTTTCTTCATCCTCTAGCTAACTCTCTTCATCCTCTAGCTAACTTTCTTCTCGGTTCTTGAATGTGCAGTAGCGACCGGAGCCTCTCCCAGTTTAACAGACTGTTATGCTACCTGCCTAGCTAAGCTAACAGCTGTAATGTTACCCAGCATGCCATTGGCGGTGTAGCTACATTTGTAAATGTAAAATTATTAGTGTTAGAAACTGTTTGTCTCAAATTGTTATATGCTATGGTGTTTTATTCTTTTAAAGAGAGTTAGTTGTGGGTTATTAATTGTTGTGTTATAAAGTTACTACCATGAGTGAAAAGGCTACGCAGTTAACAGGGGCCCCGGTGCTGCGACAGAGTGAAGAAAAAAAAAAGTGGATTGGCACGTGGATCTGTTAATTTTTCCAATATATATATATATATATATATATATATATATATATATATATATATATAATCTAAATTATAAACCATATCTATATTATATAACACACTTATAACTAGCAGGATACTTTAATGTGATAAATGGCTCACTGATCACAGTCATTAATTTTCTACATTTATGTCCTTGTCTGCAGTATGTTGACTTTGTTTAACGTCTTTCCACAGATGGCATCAGGCTTTCCATTTGCTTTGTTGCTCTGTTTGTCCATCGGACTGTTGGCTCCATCCGTAAGTAAAAACTATGCAACTATTACTTTAAAAAAAACAACTCAATGTGTTGCACATGAATAATAATGCAGTGGTTTCCCAACCTGTAAGATTATGAGACAGGTATTAAATAATGTTACTAGTTTTAATGTAGGCTGAGTGCAAACTGCAAAGCTGAAACTTTAGATAAGTTTGTTCTGTGAAGCTCTTTGGGCTGCATGTTTGTATCAAAGGTGCTATATAAATAAAGTGGAGTTGAGTAGTCCGGTAATTAGACTGCTCGTGTTTAAATACTTAAAAGATTCAGACTAATTCAAGAATGTCTTTTTGTGATCACAGTGTTATGGACAAACCTGCCCAGGTCAGTACAGTATCTCTGACTCGTTGCTCTGATTGTATTTGACTTGTTTGTTCATATAATGTTATGGAGGGGTTTGTATTGTGTGTGTGTGTGTGTGTGTGTGTGTGTGTGTGTGTGTGTGTGTGTGTGCGCCTCCTTCCTCTTTTCTCCATGTTGGTTTGTCTTGGTTTTTTCAACTTCCTTGATTTTACTAATAAAGAGGAACTGAAGACATTCTCTAGCGTGCCAGTCATTTATACATTTGGGAGGATGGTGTCCATATCAGTACATTAGGTACCACATGGGGCCATTGTTGTTTGTAAATTTGGAGTGCTGGCAGTAGCGAGAAAAACAACGGTGTTTCTTTCAGATTCACTGTGTTCACTTCACATGGGTAACTTCCTGTACATCTGCTCTTGACTGATTGCATCAAGATATATTACGTTCTGAAAGGGATTAGGGAGAGGGAGGTTTCTGAAGGAAGGATGGGAGGAGCTTGTAGCAAAATTATCTATCTATCTATCTGCCTGCCTATCTATAAATTGCAGGAACGTCTTTCTGGCTGTGTGTGTGGGCGTTAAGCGCATATCTCTTGAGCCATTAGTCCAATGGATTTCAAACTTGACAGGTGTTTTGCCACGGGCACGGGTAAGTGCACAGCCAAGATATTGTATGGATTAGAAATGCAAAAGATATGGCCACTCCCCCTCTCACACTGAGGACCAGAGACAGAGAGCAGCAGAGCTTTGGCAACTGAAATGTGACATACACCTCAGACCCACAAAAATGTGCAAAGTAGTACTACTTTGGACTGTCTTTACTTTGAATAATCAAATGACAATTCACGAATTTAAGGACGTATCAGAATCCCACACATTCGGGCACAACCAGCTACAACAAGTGCAGACAGGGCGTGATGCCACTTATAGGCAGGCTATCTATCTTATAAAGCAACACGTATCTGTATATATGTGTGTCCGTGTTTGGGGGGGAAGGTAACCTGCACATCAGCAGACACCACATGCAGAACACTTTAGAACAGCGGGAGGGGGCGGGGGGGACTCTTTTGCTGCTATTGTATTAACTTGCTGTGAGCTGACAGACCATAACGTAGCCTAATCTTGGAGATTATTCCTTCAGATAGCGGTGCTATGCGAGCAAATCTCAGAGTTGAACCAGGCAGATACATTAGTTTTCATCAGACTCACCTTGGGTCGGGTTAATTAAATCGCCAAAATAATTGCAAATGTCAGGGACCAAGCAGTAAGACAATTAGGAAAACAGGAGTTTGTTGAAAAAAGTGGGTTTTTATTTACCCCAAAATGCACAAAACAATATAAGACCAAGAACTTAATACAAAAAACCTCTAAAATAGGTCAACTCAATATAACGTAAACCAAAAACAACTCTGCTGAAATGTTAAATTCGTTAACGATCCGACACAAGACAACACAGTCTGACTCTCTTTTGCATTCTGAATCTCCGGCGTTCTCTGTCAGGTAAATACAGTAGTACAACGTCTTCCTCTGATGTAGAAGTAGCCTGCACTGTAACTCAGTAGTAGGCTATACAGTGGAGTTGCATATGAAGGGGTTTGGGGTCCTTCTGTAAGTCATTTTGGGGTACAATTTGGTTTTGATGAATACTACAAGCAGCAATACCACAGGCCAAGCAATCGTAAATACAAAAAATACAAACTGCTACGTAACAAGAATCTAACTTTCTCTTTTTTTTCCAACATTGTCTTGAAGGTCACTGCCCTCCTAGTTGGACTCAGTTCCGCTCTCGCTGTTTCAGTTTCAACATCCAGGGAAAGAGTTGGACCGATGCAGAGGTACAGCAGTTTTATCGAGACTGTCCTGACCTATATTTAGATTTCTAGTGGCGGTGTCCTCTAGTGGCCATAGTAGTTATGACAGGAGAAAAAAATTAATCACTTTACTTCTTGCTTTTCTGCCATCATAACTACTATGGCCTTTAGAGGGCGCCACCACTATAAACCTAAATATGAGTCCTAATTGCTGCTTGAACAAACGACTTATGGGACTGTTTTTTAGGGGAGGACAGTCTCTAAAAGTATTAATACTTTGTTGCAGTAAAAGTCCTGCATTGTCCAAAGTTATGTTAGTATACAAATGAGATTTCCTGAGATCGCATCTGTTAAAAATGTGATTAGGTTTATGTATTTTTCTTAAATGTTTTTAACCTATTATATTGTCTCCATTAGGACTTCTGCCAGGCCACCGGTGGGAATCTGGCTTCAGTCCACTCAGCAGAGGAATATGAATTCCTCAAAATCTACATTCACCAAGTGGCCGGTGAAATCGAACACACCTGGATGGGAGGCTTTGACTCAGTGCAGGTGAGACTTTTTATCATCACAGGAAGTGATGTCACTCGTCTCTAAAGGTATCGAGAAAATGAAATTTGATGAAAGAAATAAAGAACAGAAAGAGGAAATGTACTCTTAATAAAACAACAAAAAGGAGGATCCTCTTTTGATTTGACTTTGAACCAATCTTTCTCCTCCAGGAGGGCATGTGGATGTGGTCTGATGGATCCACATTCGACTACACCAGCTGGGCTCCGGGGGCGCCTGACAACAGCGGCGGAGTTGAGCACTGTCTTGAGAACTATAAGGGTAAAAAACAACAACATATGAAACATCTTGTCTTTTAAATAAAAATTGAAAAGATGACCTCTAAACTTATAGCAAGTGGTCATAGTTTGCAGTATGAAAGATAAAAAGTTAGACATTAAAACTCTGGAAATTCTCTCTACAGGCAAATGGAATGACATTTCGTGTCCCAAAACACTACCTTTCTTGTGCTCCAAGAAGCTGTGAGGCCTCCCACCATCATGATCTCACTACAGATCATCTATAATCTCTTTCATTGATTCACTTTCAGTTTGTTCTGCAGACAGAAACAGCTCTCCGCTGACAGACTCACTTTCACTTGTTTATTATCTGAGGAGTTAGGAAACGATTCACATTTGAGTTTTAACATTAGACGGAAACTGAGTCTCTGAGCTAGACAAAAACATAATCAGTTATTGGAATTTTAATCTAGTGAATAACACAAAATGAAATACAGAAAACATTCAAATACTCTGACATTTTTTCCATTTTAGTTTACTGAATATTGTCTGTTACAAACAGCGTCCACTGATCTCATAAAATAAAACTTAAACACTCATTTGATTTCTCTATGAGAGTTAATGGTCTGATCAATACAACTCTCATTTGTACACTACATATGAAGTTCCCTGCGAGCAGACATTAGCTTAGCTTAGCATAAAGACTGGAAACAGGGAGGAACAGCTAGCCTGGCTCTGTCTAAAGGTAACAACATCCACCTACCAGACATCAGTGGTGACGATCTTCTCATCCAAAATGTCCAACTAGAAAATAAAAGTCCAAATGTTGTCTGAACGTTCTGTGATACAAGAGGAGTTTCTGGTGTGTTGGGTTCTTTATTCATCTGTTTTCCTTCACTTTATAATCAATAAGCATTACAAAATAAAAGACATATTGTCACAAACAGTGTCTGGTCCTGAATTACTGACTCGTTTTCTTTAAAGTGACAAATAGTTATATAATTGTGAATAATATGTTATTGCCATTCTTAAATAATTACAATAAAAACAAGCTTAAAGGTGCCCTGCCACACGTATTTCATGACTTTGTGGTAATGTCTGAAGGTCTACCATGGACTCTGTAACCATGGTTACCTTGTTTAAAGCCATTCTAGCATGGTATAGAAAGCCTGCAGGAAGACTCAGCTCGATTTGTGCCAGTTCTCAGTTTTCTTTTTACAATTTTCCTCTTCTATTTCACCACTAAATTCACTTCTGAGACTTTTTTATGCAAGAAATTAACTGTGTAGAGTTTGAATATGGGCAGTTTTACAAAAATGTATGGCCAATTAAACATTTTCTCTGGTGTTGAGAAGGTCCAGTCTGACGTGACAGCCAGTTGGTGGCGGCCGGGATCGTTTCCCTGCTAGCCGGCCAGTGATGCCCACAGACAGTCTGTCAGCTAGAGGTGCCTTTCTTTTCAGACCCTCCCACCAGCCTTTGGGCCAAGTCCAAACTGAAAAGCCAAATGTTAAATCGAAAAGAAAAGGTGAATCTTAAAATGTCAAATGGAAATTGCCAAATTAAAAAGATAAAATGCAAAGGCTAAAATAAAATATATATTTTTTTCTATTTGAGATTTTAATTTAAAGTGCTCATGTTGTGAAAAAATCAATTTTTCTGGGAGTTTGGGGTGTTATTTTGTGTCTCTGGTGCTTCCACATGCATACAAACCATCCATGGTGTTCTGAGTGAGATCTGGTTTCTGAATGTGTCTTCTAGCTCGTTCTGAATGGCAAAACACTGCTACAACACACACTAGTTCTGTGTTGTATTGTTGAAGCTTGGCGGATCACCCTCTCTGCAGCTCTCAGCACCTTATAATAATAACAATAATAAAACAATACATCATATTTATATTGCGCTTTACACAGTGCTCAAAGACACTTTACAGAACAGAGAAAATAAGAACAAAGCAACCTTAATATACAAAGATTAAAAGATAAAAAGAAAACAAGATAATAAAATCAAACCTTCACTGTGCCTTGTGATGGAATCACAAGGCCCCGTTGTTTTTCAGGGATAGAAGGTGGTAGCTCTTGTCAAATGAAGATGGTACAGCATCTCTGACCAAGCTGGCACGGCACACATCACAGGACAGCTTTCGTAGAATCTGCCGGACTACAAACCCTGCTATGTAGACCAGAGCATTTTCCACCAGACCACCAAACCGAGTGGGGAGATAACTATGGTCACACACAAGGGCCGAAATGTTGGCGAAAGGAGATGGGTGTTCTTCAGCAGTTTCAGGAGAGGACATCTCCACAGCAGACAGGGACACAGTGTTATCTTGGGCTGCCACATTGCCCGTCTCACCAGGTGAGACACCACACCAAACCATCAGACGGCGGAAGATGGCCTGGAACTGGCGTGCCGATGGATTGTTATTCAAGCCGCTTTGTATGGAAAACAGGCACACAATACATACATTACTCACAAGACATAACAAAGATATTCATTAGGTATATTTTCAGAATTTATTGTAATTAAAAGAACACCAATCCTACTTGACGCTCTGATTGAATTAAATAGGAGCTCCAAGTGATCCTGGCTGAACCTGTAGGTGAGCACATACCGCTGAACTTGAAGCAGTTCAGGAATCATCAGCATCAACGTGTCAATATTGATGACAAATCCGATGACCGACAAGTACCTGCAAAAGAAAAAAAGTTGTATTACTCTGATCACGGCGAAACAAGACAGCCCAAGAAAGCACCATGTGATTTTGTTCATTCAAAGCAGTAAAGTAAATTTTCCATCACATCCATCGGTAATGTGTAATCACCCATTCTTGAGTGCCTATCACAGGGGTGCAAACTCACAGAGAATGAAAATGGTAAACAGCTACCAGGGCGGATAGATAATTAGTTTGCATCCATGTTTTTAGGAATGGGATCAGTTTCTTGTTTAACTTATACAGTATACTTGTAAACAATGGAACAATAACTTGGAACAATGTAATTGCAGAACTGGGAGAACTTGGGAACACATGCAATACCTACCAATACCTACCATTTTGACACCTACATGTACTTGATGTTGTGTAATACATACCATTTAGAAACATCTAGGACCTGAAACACACTGAATACAAGATAATTCAGACATAAACAAAACTTAGTTAGGAGCATCTTAGGAACTCGATGCATAACAGAACGGAGCATCTTAGGAACTCGATGCATAACAGAACGCAGCATCTTAGGAACTTGATGCATAACAGAACGGAGCATCTTAGGAACTCGATGCATAACAGAACGGAGCATCTTACGAACTCGATGCATAACAGAACGGAGCATCTTAGAACGGAGCATCTTAGGAACTCGATGCATAACAGAACGGAGCATCTTAGGAACTCGATGCATAGGGGGAACAGAGTATCGTTGAACTCATGTCATGAACTTAACAAGCACTAATATAATAGACCTCTTGGATCGGTGAAGGGGTGTTCCATCTTTTGTCACCAAAGTGAGCAAGTACTCCCTGGCTCTTGACAAAAATGCTTTCCTCTCCATCCAATTCAGAGCACCCAAGGGAGCATTGAATCCTTTGGCACGAGGATTGCGTCCATTCATTGTATCAAAGAGCCTGTCAATAATCTATAAAGAAATATCAACATCTAAAATCACTATCATTACAGGGTTTCATTAGGTATCAGATAGTTGAAATCAATACTCATCTATTCAAAATATACAGAGAACACAGTACATATTTCTAAACTGCTCAACAAGTAAACATGCAAGTATTAGTATTTGCTTGACTTCCTTCTTTCCATAGGTATGCTTTGTACTACAGCAAATTTCACAGAGCTTTACCACTCCGATGAATTAAAAAAAAAAAAAAGTACTTGGTTCTATAATCACTAATTGTATTACCTCAATGAATTCTGCCGTCTCCTCACAGTCCTTAAACTGAAAGTACCCAAGATCCCTCATTGCGCGGAGAGCCACTGACACGGAGCGACTCAGTGTCTGTGCAGCCAGGGACACCCTCATCTTGTGGTTCTCAAAGTAGACATGTTTGTCTGTAATTTTATTGGCAGCATGAAGTCCATCTTTTTTTTTGCACATCATTGAGATGATTGATGTACTTCCAATTGATCTGTCCGGTGGTCGTTGCAATTGGACTGTATGCCTGCAGAGTAAGAATCAGTCACTGCTCAAACAAGTACAAACAAGCAATATGTTGATCATCATGTCCAGCCATAACTGTGCAAATGGAGAGACAACAATATTTAGATGTAACTTTTAGCAGCAGAGGCATAACGTGTATAAATAGGTCTACAACGATCATAATTTACCTGCAACATATTACGTGCCATCATTACAAAAACTTTCTCGCCAGTCACTGGATGCGAGAAACTGGTTTGAAGCGGCTCTCGTGGGTCTCCCTTCAGCTCACACCCAAGTTGGTTGCACATGCTGACATTGGAGGCATGCCCATCCATTGTAACACATACCTCCCAAATGCCCCGTGCATGCAATTCCTCCAAAGCATGACTGAGAAGGACCCTTTGTGTTTCTGGAGATGTCCTTGTAGGCCAACCACCATGAACACAAGAGCCTCAGTAGCAAAATCAGTCTCACTGATTCCATCACCCATGTCTACAAAACCAGACATTGACTGGGTATGTGTATTATATTGCACATGTTTTCTGATGGACATGGCATCCAACATGAGTGAAACACATCCATATTGGATGGGTGTGAGGTTGACATTTCTTGGGAATCCTGAGAGGCCACGGACAGGCTTTCTTCAGTTCTTCTGGAGGTAGACGTAGCCCTGCCCTTTTCCAACTAAAATAAAGAATGTGGTGGCAAATTTTATTTTAACCATTGGTTTAATGATTGTTTTATAACGCCACAAGATTTAGCTTCTTCATGTGTAGATACAAAAGGCTCCAAGTGAAATAGTTGGCAACCGTGAACTATAGCCCAGTAGAATTATTTAGTTTTACTAGTTTGAACCTTCTCACATTGTTGACTTTTTGCTTAGATAGAAGTGGAGAAGGCCAATGACAACAGTGAGAACTACGTAGGTTTCTGTCTCCTGAGATAAAAGTGTGTTTAGGCTAATGTTAAGAACAGAGAGCAGAGGGGAAGGTGAGACAATGGTGTGACTGTTAATGATGTCCTCTTTTCAACTATGGCCATACTAAAAGATACATTTAGAGGGGTGGCTTAACAGAGGTCTTCACTATATGATGTTTGGATGTTTAGATTTTAGGTTAGAAAGACATTTGTAAATAAATACTCAAAGACCAAACTTTGGTTTAATTCTCAAACGGTCATTATTCGTTTTCATTTGATCATTGATATTTCTAAACGCTGCTGCTTCATAGGAGAACTTCCATCACAATTTGGCGTTGTCTAGCAGGACGGTTGAGTTAACAGAGAAAAGAGCTCCGTTGGGTCGCTGATGACTGGCTATCCAGGGATCAAAAATCACCTGCCTCATACCTCTAACCTTAAAAAAGTTTTTCAGAGAGAAGAGGGTTAGGACCGCGGAGCGCTCTTGACTGTTTTCCACTCCGTTAAAAACGAACAGGGAGAGATTTCAAGCAGCACGGTAAGATAAAATGGATTAATTACAATTGGATTGTGAATTCAAGGTTTGTTCAAAACATTCTAAACAAGCAACTGTTGCTAAATGAATTAAGTAATGAATAATTGGCAAAATCATTCTCTTAATTAAAGAGAATAAATGAAACTAATTCTGACTTTTGGGAAGTGAGTAACTGGGTATTTTTTTTTGGGTCATTAGATAGGACAAAGATGTTATGAATGACATCTTTTGGCAGACACGGACAACGTCGGACATATTTATGATTGAATTCTCATATGGTGATAAGACAATTGATTGACGGACAAGACCAGTAAGAGAACTGGCAGAACAGTAGGCAAGGCCTAAAGAATTAATCTACGAAACTGATAGCACGTTTCTTGATTAAAGAGGCGGACTGCAGAGTAAAACAAAACAAAAAATAGTTAACTATTTAAGAGATTTTTGACTGCAGGGTCGCACCGGGTTTTTCATACAAGTTTCCCGAACAAAAAAAACAAATAGTCTAAACTCTAAACGAGTTCTGGACACTTTAAGGACAACCTGCAGGACAGTCTGGGTTGTAACGTTACTCTAAACTAGTTCTGGACCCTTTAAGGACAACCTGCGGGACAATCTGGGTTGTAACAATACTCTAAACTAGTTCTGGACCCTTTAAGGACAACCTGCGGGACGGTCTGGGTTGTAACATTACTCTAAGAGAGCCTCTTGATTATTTAGAGACAGACTGCAACAAGGCAAAACATACTAAATAGGTCAAGTTATTTGACTATTAAGTTGATTTTGTCCGCAGGGATGTACACGGGTTTTCACGTAAGTTTCCCGAACAAATAACCTCGCGGTGTGGTGACGATCACATCGACCAAGACATAGTATACTATAAAGTCCAAGAATCAATTATGGGAAACAAAATTTCCCGTTCCAGTGATGCAACTGGACCCATAGTGGGTGAAATGACTCATAAATATGGACCGGAATGTTTGCGATGTCTGTCATAACTGGTCATAAAGCTTTGGCTTTCCGAGAAACGGATCTTTGTGTACAAAGACACTGAGAATGTTAAAGCAAGATTTTAGAAGAAGTAGAAAGAAAATTAATGGGAAAATCAATAATTAAGACACAGGATTTAAAGCTACTGAGTAGCCTACAGGAAAAACAAAGAATGTTTTAAGAAAACAGTGATCTAGGGAAAGAATGCAAACACACATGCACCAATAACCTCATCAGTTCTAACCAAAGCCTATTTCTGAGCTTTCTCTAAAAATCAGGAAGACAAGCTGGAGAAACGGAGGGACGAAGAGGACACGGACTCAACAATCGGACAGGACCAACAGCATCAGTCACACCTGCATCGGGTGGAAAGACCAACGAGTACGTGAGAAAACCATGTTTGAAGCGTTTGTCTGCATGTTACAACAGGCTGGTGGTCAACATTTGGAGCGCGGACCCAAAGAAAAAAAAGGCTGCTCCCACGAAGGACGTGGTCGAGCCAGAGACAGGCCAAGGCGGGTACCGTGGGCAAAAAAACCGAGATCAGTGTTTGTACTGCAAGGACTTTGGACATTGGGTATGTAAATGCCCGAAGATTCACCTCCGACAAAGAACAACACTTGTCCCTCTGTTTGACTGAGTCCAAAAGCTGAGGAAGATAGTGCTACCACACACACACCACTCGCTTCATGCAATGAAGAAATGCTTTGCACTGATACACTGTTTTTGTTTTTGCTATTAGGGACAATTGATAGGTTAGAAAGTTCTGAAAAATAATCTATTCAGTTAAACCATTAACCCTTACTTATCTTCTGAAACCTAGAAGAAGATGCCTACTACTGAGTGTAAAGTTAAAGGGGTTCCACTCACATAATTTGATTATTAGAGCTATAGATTTGACACTGAAGATTATTTGGTCATTCTATTTGGTCAATTGGGGTTACAGATCAAACAGTAAGAGAACAATTCTCTGTTCCTCTCTCCTGTACATGGGAAAAACAATTCTTGGTGTATGAAGGTTCCACTTATTTGGTTTAGGTAGTGATTTAATGTGCACTTTTAACATTGGTTTAACCTCAACACCTGACGGATTGAGAATTTCTCCTAATTTTCAACTGACGTAACCACGTTAATTACAGTGTGGCTAAAATGACCTCACTAAGGTGGCGTCTGTAATCAGCCCTGCCTCTGACTGCATGAAACCTGACAACCAATACATCACTCAAGGCTGCATCTGCTTTTTATCCCTCATGAAAAGTTTGTTGGTGCAGTGCTGTTTTCATGTAAAATGAACAGAATAGCAGCTTGTTCACTTTAGTGTTAACAATTAGATTTTTACTTGAGCCGGTCACCTAGAATGTCTGTACACGTTCCTGATGTCACTGTAAGGCTTTTTCTGCCAAAGCTATTGAAGCGTTCGTGAATATGAAACTGGCTCTGCAGTCTTCCCCGATGCTGGGACTGCCAGATCCCTGAAAACAGTTCATACAGACATACACGTACATACACATGCTTGCAATGAAGACATGCCTTTTGCACGCTACAAACACTCCCCACACGATAGACAGATCAAATTAGACGCAAAAACAGCACGAGTATTCAATGTGTTTGTCTGGTGTGTATACAAATTGCCTACCATGGTGTTAATTATAAAAGGGAAGAAAATTGGATTTTTAGTTGATTTGGGAGCAACAATTTGGGTTTAGTGAAGTTTTGTTCTTCAAATCAGAAGCTGTCTGGTAAACTAGGGTTTTTTTTCCCTTAGAGAAATGGTTAGAAGAATGGTTATCTCAGAGAAGTTCACCATTCTTATGATTTGAGTATATTCAGATCCTTAGGATCCTGAACTAGATAAGAAAGGAAAATGTTCATTGTTTCTTTCTCCCTTCCATCTGAGTGTCCTGTAAATTTGTTATGCAGATTGCATTTGAAAATGTCTATTTGAAATTGAAGACATTCTTTCACCCACGGGTCTTAGGGATGTTTATTCTTTTGCCCACTGGCTTTAAAGTTGTGCGGTTTGATAAAAATCACTCTTTGGCTGACATATTTTTGTTGCAGCCTAAAAGTATGTATTTGTTTACAAATTTTAATGTAACACGTACCGTGTCAGTCTGTTAATCTCCTGATTACGGTAAGAAATTGGGACACCTGTAGTTAAGTTTAAGGAATCACAAATATTACATGCATTCCTTTTGTCACCTTTTGACCCTGATGAAGACTACGTTGAAAAGTTTTTTTTTAACAAATCAAAGGACAAGTATGAGTTTTCTTTTGTCCATGGCCATATACACATGTCCAGTGGATGTTACCTTGACTGATAAACTACATAAGTTTTTCAGAAATTCTAACTCAAAAGCTCACATTCATGTTTCTTTGTCTCCAACAGAAGAGGAGACAGACCTAGGACACCTTGTGACTATTTGTAAAAATTGACTGACTGGACTGACACTATTGATAATGTGTTTATTTGTCTCCATCGACAGGAGACTATAGAAAACCCATATAACAGCGTATGCCTTGTATTCACAGTGTTCAGATATTCAGAGAACCTGTCCCTACAATAGATGCATATTCACATGGTAAAAATGACATTTTTATATACTGATGTTTCACCACTTTTTGTCTCAGGTACAGCGTTATCTCTGGGCAAAACAAACAAATGTGACGTGGATTGATAGACAAATTGTTAACCTGTAGTCATCAAGGGGACTACAGGCCCCAGAATACATCAGTACACGCTAAAACAGGACGTAATCGACAGAAATCCGACCGTGTTTTTAACTCTTTATTGACGGATGAGGTTTATAGTTCCGTGTTTAGATTCTCCAACACGTACACTTATTCTCTCAAGTAAGAAAAATAAGAAGAATAATTTTTATTACAAATGTTAAAGTTTGTTTCATTCAGGACCTTCAAGCAGTAAATGCAGAGGGTCTATGCTCGAGCACCTAATGTCTCCCACAGCTAAACATAACATTCTGCAGGGAATGTTAAAGGTTTTGATTCTCTGTTGTCTCGTATAACATTTTTCTTTCCTCAGTGTTCCAGTAGAAAAGACAGTAAATATCGTTTTATAGTTCTGGGTGATGGTAAGCTGTACACCTTGACACACCTTTCAGGAATACATTGAGTTGTTAATTAATGATGCCATACATTACAGAAAGAATAACAGTGTGTTTATATGTACCCTGGAGAGATCCTTCTTTCTTTGACAGAGGACAGCCAAATAATTTTTCTAAAGACGTTTGAAACACTTGTTGTGACATCACTGTTGCTCCAGTTTAAAAGACCTTGAATAACCAAAGTGCTAGAATAGTTAACAACTGTACATTTAAAGAAAAAATCTGCTTAGCTGAGAACAAAATTGACAAAATTGATAGTTCAACTGTAAACAAAAGGATCATCTACCCCCTGATTGACACAGTAGTGTAAGGGGATGCAATAGTAATTGTTTTTGTTTTATTGGTTCCGATTTGCTCCAAAGAATTTTGCTCTAAAGATTTTCTTTCTTTATTTATACATAGGTAGGGAGAGGCCCATAATAAAAAACACCTATTTCTTCCACGGCAGTGGAATGATAGGTTAGGGTAGGTTATCGCGTGAGAATTTTCTTCTGCTCTTTTGGCCGTGAGAGTCCAGGTGTCAAGCCTGGGGATTCCGTGGTGATAACAACTTCAGGAGGAAGGATTGGCAAATAGACGGTGAAAGAGACCTTTGCGATCGTTCCAGTGAAACAGGGCAGTGAAAGGTTCCAGGGAGAGTCACCTGGATACACGCATCACTACAAAAGGTTCCGGAGGAGAAGAGGAGGACAGGTTTTTCTACAACCTGCAACAAGTGACGAGCAGATCTTCTGCTGAGTCACCTACGAGGGAAATCGATTCAGAGATCAGCCTGACAGACGGCGTTTCTGTGCTATCTCTGAAATCTAATCTGGAGTTTTTCTCACTGTTTGCAACACGCTGAGAGAGGAGGAAAACGAGAAGTTTTTCCAAGGAGGAAAAACCAGAAGCTACATGTTGGTATTGTAGCCTGCTGTTTAAAATCATTTCAGAAGACAGCAGTGATACTGATCTCTTCTCTGACAACCACAGCACATTCTCTGACAGTGACAGCAGAATATACTTCACAATTGTAGAGAACACACCACCTCTCTCTCTCTGAACACACACACACTCACTGCACATTCTTTTGAGGAACTGTTGACATTCCTCTGAGATAAACACACACACTTTCAGAGCAGAGTGCTCTGGCGCACACATGGAGCAGATGGACAGAAAGGACTGGAACAGGTACCCTTCAAGAAGAACATGGGGGGTTTTCCACATTTGTAGTGTGATTATTATGATTTTCTATTGCATTTATGGTTTTTGCGTTTCATTTTTGATGAGAGAAAAGTATGATAAATCAGGTGTAACCATTCCTCCCAACATTTACATACACCAACACACTAGGGTGACTGGAGGAAAAGACGGGTGATGCGTTCACTACTTTCCATATCAATGAGAAAATGGTGGTTGGAATACAATAAGTACGAGTACAGAGCTAATATTACTGTAATGATTAACTCACGTCCACTCTTATGTTCCGATAATAGGCAAAGGGATGTTTGGCATACAAATGCTACTAAATTGGGGCTAATTGGGGTTTTGTACCTTATGTGGTTCCTAATGACCACACAAACTCAACTGATAGATTATTGATAAAGAAAGTAAATTATTCCTAAACAGCAATATTGTTAATATTGAACAAAGTTAAGTACACAGATCTAGGCCATTTTGTTGTGTGCTTTAGAACTTAGGAAAAGTTCCTTGTGGATCTTTTATTACATTGAAGTAATTTCACCTTCCACATTTTGATGACACATAGACACCACGTTTGACTAAGACTCTTGAAAGATTATCTAATAGATACATTTTCTACTAAGGAATGACTTGGGTTTAGTTAGGAAATGTATGCATGATGTAGGTCATAATGATTTTTGTTCACTATTTCTTCGCTCACAGAAATAAGCTATTTCCAGTGAAACTACACACATAGAATAACTGAATTTTATTTGTGCTGTGACAGCACTTAATGATGTTAGAGACAAGGAGGGGTCAGTCTTATTCTGATTCTTCTCAACTTTCACTCTGTGAGAGCTTTGATAATTGCACTGAGCGTGTTTCAATTGATTTATATTAAAATAACCAAAGGGGGGAAGCATTTGATGGCATTGCATAATTTAATTATCAGCTTTATGGAAAATTTGACTTCGCCGTATGGGTAGATATGAAATTAGTAAATGTTCACACTTCACACCAGGTTATTTTAATGTTTAAATACATAACACATTCTTTACACAAATTATAAGGCAGTAGTCTAATGTGACATTAACCAGTGACATTCAGGTCCAGGGTTTTTACCAGATTATGTTTGGTTTTAGGATTTGTTTTTTTGTGTTTGCTATGTTATTACCCTAATCAAGAAAAAGAGTTCACTTCATTCTTATGGTAAATATGATTGAGCCTTCTGACGTATTCCGTCTTTCTGAATATGATAATAATGTTTGGACACCGTCTCTGATACTGTGGGAGATTGATTCATTTTGTTTTATTCTTTGACGTGGATGCTTGCTACTATTTAAAAGAGGTTTTTTTGGTACCTTTCCATTTAACAGGTAAGAAATATACATGAATATCCATAGGGTTGAATCTTTAAAAGTAAAATTTATTTTTGTGATTATTTTGTAATCAAAACGGTGAACTGTGGTGGCAAATTTTATTTTAACCATTTGTTTAATGATATTAACCATTGGTTTAATGATTGTTTTATAACGCCACAAGATTTAGCTTCTTCATGTGTAGATTCAAAAGGCTCCAAGTGAAATACTTGGCAACCGTGAACTATAGCCCAGTAGAGTTATTTAGTTTTACTAGCTTGAAGCTCCTCACATTGTTGACTTTTTGCTTAGATAGAAGTGGAGAAGGCCGATGACTGTTTACAACAGTGAGAACTACGTAGGTTTCTGTCTCCTGAGATAAAAGTGTGTTTAGGCTAATGTTAAGAACAGAGAGCAGAGGGGAAGGAGAGACAATGGTGTGACTGTTAATGATGTCCTCTTTTCAACTATGGCCATACTAAAAGATACATTTAGAGGGGTGGCTTAACAGAGGTCTTCACTATATGATGTTTGGATGTTTAGATTTTAGGTTAGAAAGACATTTGTAAATAAATACTCAAAGACCAAACTTTGGTTTAATTCTCAAACGGTCCTTATTCGTTTTCATTTGATCATTGATATTTCTAAACGTTGCTGCTTCATAGGAGAACTTCCATCACAAGAAGCATAATACATAATACAATATATATATATATATATATATATATATATATATATATATATATATATATATATATATATATATATATATATATATATATATATATATATATATATATATATATAAAAGGATAAGCATCTCACCCTGCCCTGTGATTGATAATAGAATATTTACATTTATGAATGCTAAGAGCCTTATGATGATACACCTACTCTTTGGAGGTGAACTGGGAGGCTGAAGACGGATAGAATAACACCATCTCGGAGTCGAACAATCTGACCCGTCCTATCAAAATCTCCTTCCTTGAAACGGTGACTGCAAAGCACTGAGGAACAAGTGGCAGTAAATCCTTCCCTCCTCATAGCCACTTCCCACTTCTTCCTCACATCTTTATTCTTGGGAAACCTTCAAAATGAAAACAGAAGATTTGGGAAAGTCTACACAAAAACAATTCACAAAGGAGGTCAAGCTTATTTCTTCCTTCACATTTCTTAGAACATTTCTTCAACAAAACTCCTATTTTGATGCATATCTGTTGATAATTAACCAAAGTTGCTGAAATTGTGAATAAGCTTGATTGCAAACCATTCTACTGTCAGATACTTGATTCAGGAAATAGTGAATCTACCACCAAAATACTAAGTTACTAGCTAGCTAAGCTACACGTAGCGACTGCCCAACACCAATAATACAGTCTGTGCCGCTTGTTTAAAATTCGATGTCCGATGTTATACTAGTACTATTTGTTTTATTTCTACAATAGCATTCTTGTGTCCGTTGTAATCTAAGTCAGTGTTTTGGAATATGACTGATTAAGTCTCAGTTATAGCCGGGTGAACACCGGCCGGTGCAGTAAACATAGCCTAGCTAGCTGGCTACCATTTCAGTACAGTAATATCAAAGATCCTTGCTCCTTCTCAACGCTCTGGTAATATTATATTCACAAAATACAAACAACAGTACGGTAATGTTAAATCTTACTTGTGAAAAGTAATCCCCCGAGCCCTGTTTTCAGTAGTCCGCCGATTTGAGCAGGACTACGATGCACAATGCTCTGGCATCTTGTTTCTTCTGTTGCTACCGGTTGCTACGCAACTAGGAGTACGACCGGTCCAAGATGGTGGCCGCATTTCTTGCGCCCAGCAGCCAATGCGGCGTCTACTCTATATTATGTCTATGTGTGCGACTGCCAACAAAGATGTTACAGCAGTAGTACAGCAGATTAATGGCATATTTCAAGAGAATCGTTCAAATTGGTATAGAAGCATGAAATTTGGCACAGATACTCTCTAAGGGTCACTTTTTGGGAAAAAGGCATTGGCCACCCAAAAATTCAACATGGCGGCCATTTTTTCAAGATGGCCGCTATTTCTGTCAAATGCTCATTATGTCAATCGTTCAAACAGTGATGTAGGCACAACATTTTGTGAAAATACTCTCTTAAGAATGTTTTTTTGGAAAACGGTGCTGGTCCCTCAAAAATTCAAGATGGCAACCTTTTTTCAAGATGGCCGCCATTTCTCTTGAATCATTCATAAATTTTTGACAGAAATGGTGGCCATCTTGAAAATGGTCGCCATCCTGAATTTTTGAGTGGCACATACCTTTTTCCAAAAGAGTGTTCCTTGAAGAGTATTTCTGCCTAATTTTATAATTGCATCACCATATGAACAATTGAAATAATTAATACTCGACAGGAACGGTGGCCTTCTTTAAAAATGGCGGCCATCTTGAATTTTTGAGGGACAAGCATCTATTTCCATTAACATGTCCTTTAGAGAGTATTTGTATCAAATTTTATGCTTGGATCACTGCTTGAATCATTGATATAATAAGCATTGAATAGCAATGGCCATCTTGAAAAATGGCAGCCATATTGAATTTTTGAGTGGCCAATGCCTTTTTCCAAAATAGTGGCCCTTAGAGAGTATCTGTGCAAAATGTCATGCTTGTATACTAAAGTGAACGATTTTTTTACTAATCTGCTGTACTACAGTGAGATGTCTCACTCTGTAGCTAAAACAGAGACCTGAGACCTGAACACCCGTGTGTGAAAAGAGGAGCTGCAGCAATGGGCAGTACAACTAAAATATGGTGTTTTTTGATAATTAAACCATGTAAACCTATTCTGGTACAACCTTAAAATACAATTATGAAGCTGAAAATGAGCAGAATACAGGTGCTTTAAGTATTTCCATTTAACATTTTGAGTTTCATATTTGATGTTTCTCTTTTCTTATTTCCATTGCGATTTTCAATCAATAAAAGATTGTAAAAGATTTCAGTTTAAGCATTTATATTTAAGCTTTTCATTTTAAATTTGACTTTTTGCATTGCACTTTACACTTTCAAATTATGATTTTACATTTCAACTTTGCTTTTTCTTTTTTAAATTCAATTATGGCATAATTTTTCCTAGTAGCGTAATAAAATAATATTTTTAATTTGATCTCACTTCATTTTATCTTTGGACTTTCAATTTGAATTATGAATAAATATATCCTCCATATTTATGGGTTGTATCGCCTTATATGACAAACATCATCCAATTTACATGAAGTTTAGAATGTGTGGTCTACATGTGATACCCGTGCTGCTTGTTTTTGTATTTCTTTACGATAATATGTGGCAGTTAAACTTGTTTTATGTCAGAATATATGAATCAAAAACATCTAAAGCATCTTTTTAAGACAAAACTGACAAGAAATTAACGCTAACTCGACTAGCCAACGGACTTGTTTACCCATAAGCACTTGCGATGTACTACCAGTGTTTTGCGCTGCCAAAATAAAAGCTGCAGTAGTTCATCTTCTGGAGAAATAATACGAATCAGAGGTGGAAAGTAACTATGTAAATTAACTCACGAACTGTGCTTAACCCTCCTGTTGTCCTGGGGTCAAGTCTGACCCCTTTTCAAAGATTTCTATATCAGAAATGTGGGTTTCTTTCAAACAATATTGCCCAAAAATAACATGGATAGTTCAACGCACCGCTATTCGCAATTAAAATGTTTTGAAAAAAACATCAAAGAATGTTGACCCACATTTTCCGATGCTTTTTGTCGCTTTTTAAAACATTGTTAGTGCCTTGTTGCGTTTGACTCTTTTTTTCAAACCTTTATTCTGCTGTTTTTTAGGCTTTCAATGCCTATAGTCTAACTTTTTCAATGTTTTTGTCACTTTTAATCACATTTTAGTTCAACATTCTTTGACGTTTTTTTAAACATTTTAATTGCAAAGAGCGCTGTGTTGAAACATCCATGTTATTTTTGGGCAAGCACAGTTCGTGAGTTAATTTACGTAGTTACTTTCCACCTTATTATTTCTCCAGAAGACGGCTTTTATTTTGGCAGCGCAAAACACCGGAAGTACATCGCAAGTGCTTATGGGTAAACAAGTTCCTTGGCTAGTTGAGTTCGCGTTAATTTCTTGTCAGTTTTCTCTTAAAAAGTGTTGCTTTAGATGTTTCCGATTCATCTATTCTGATATAAAACAAGTTTAACTGCCACATATTATCGTAAAGTGTTAGTTTTTGTGAAAACCAGAGTCCGATTTGTGCGGGAAGTAAAACCCCGGAGCACGAAACTACGCTACCCATGATGCACCGCTCCGGAAGAGCCAAGTCAGAATTTAAACGGCTAATGCAGCAGCAGAGCTGTGCTAAACAGTCGTGATAACGCTTTAACAGACGGAATTATTTAGCTCGGTTGATGTTTGCCGGTGTTGTAAGACTGTTATGGACCTACCGAACCGGGCAGTGAGGGTTTAGTCGCGCGGACTATTCCGTTTGTGCCATGACTACGCCGGTTCTTGTCAGTTAGCGTTAGCGTTACTAGGCTAAGCTAACTCGTTGCTAACGTGTGATGACTTTCAGACTGTTTTTGTTTTCTGCTGCCAACATGGATTAACTTGCCGTAGGTTATGACAGGTTAACCGTATTATCGGAAGACGTAGAGAGTTTTATAACACAGAGCTCGAGCTAACCGCCCAACCATGACGCTCGCGCCGAAGGAGCTGTCCAACCTGCTGAGCATCATCTCGGAGGAGGCACGCACCAACGTTTACTGTCTACTTATGTTTTGAGTTTTATTTATGCAAATTTCAAACATAAGAAATACAAAAAAATGTGTGTTTGTGTGTGTTTTGTAGGTGGGTTTGTTTGTCTTGTAGGTGTGTGTGTTGTGGTGGGGGGGGGTGTCTTGCAGGTGGGTGTGTGTGCGTCTGTGTCGTAGGTAGGTGTGTAGCTGTGTGTCTTGTAGGTGTGTGTGTGTGTGTGTCTTGTAGGTGTAGGTGGGTAGTTAGGTGTGTGTGTCTTGTAGGTGTAGGTAGGTAGGTGTGTGTGTCTTGTAGGTGCGTGTGTGTCTTGTAGGTGTGTGTGTGTGTGTGTCTTGTAGGTGTGTGTGTCTTGTAGGTAGGGGGGTGTGTGTGTGTGTGCATCTCTGTCTGACTGACTGTTGTTTATGTCTTAAAATTACTTGATTTTATTAACAAGGGTTATATCTGACAGATTGTAGCCCACTCAGAACTTTTTACCAGTTAAAATACCTTTTTTTTTTTTTTTTTTTTTTTTTTTAAAGGAACAATCCAATACAACCCATCTTCTTTGTTTCTTCACGCTTGCCAATTTCTTATTTATTTATAAGAAATACAAAAAAATAATAATATAGTTATATATCAACAATGAAATGTGTCTTCCAGGCATGCACCAACACCTTCGAGGGCCTCTCCACACATTTCCATCACTACTTTGGGAAAGCGGAGCACTTCCGTGTGGGCTCGGTGCTGGTGATGCTGCTGCAGCAGCCGGACCTGCTGCCCAGCTCCCCCCAGCGGCTCACCGCCCTCTACCTGCTCTGGGAGATGTACCGCACCGAGCCGCTGGCCGCCAACCCCTTCGCCGCTGTGTTCGCGCACCTGCTGAACCCCTCACCCGCTGGGGAGGAACCGGAGAAGCTGCTGTCTGGTAGGTCTCTCCATCTGTCTCTCTCTCTACCATACACAGTCCTATATAGTCCTATGTACCTATACAGTACAGGCCTAAAGTTTGGACACACCTTCTCATTCAATGCGTTTCCTTTTTATTTTCATGACTATTTACATTGTAGATTCTCACTGAAGGCATCAAAACTATGAATGAACACATATGGAATTATGTACTTAACAAAAAAGTGTGAAATAACTGAAAACATGTCTTATATTTTAGATTCTTCAAAGTAGCCACCCTTTGGTTTTTTATTAATAAGGGAAATAATTCCACTAATTAACCCTGACAAAGCACACCTGTGAAGGTAAAACCATTTCAGGTGACTACCTCATGAAGCTCATTGAGAGAACACCAAGGGTTTGCAGAGTTATCAAAAAAAAAAAAAGGGTGGCTACTTTGAAGAATCTAAAATATAAGACATGTTTTCAGTTATTTCACACTTTTTTGTTAAGTACATAATTCCATATGTGTTCATTCATAGTTTTGATGCCTTCAGTGAGAATCTACAATGTAAATAGTCATGAAAATAAAGAAACCCATTGAATGAGGGGTGTCCAAACTTTTGGCCTGTACTGTATATCTATCTTTTATTTATCTGTAATTTATTGTTGTTTTACTGTTTGTTTATTTTTGTAAAAATATTTAGCTAAAAGTTTGTTATTCTCACCTCTTTTGCCTGATTTTCGCCTATTTCTCGTTCCCAAAGGGAAAAGCTTATAACAGAAGATCTGCAAGGCCAAAATGCATGTATGAGGCTTCATTTGAAACCTAAATTCTTCTACTTTAGGGACATGTGCTTGATTAGCATGTGATTGAAACACAACATACACTACAGCAGTTCAAACATGGTTCAAAATAGTTATTTTGGTCCTGTCTAAAAAAACGTAATTTTTGAAAAAAAATAACACAAAATTACTTTGTGCCACACTATGCAGAACACAACACAAACCTTCTAGACCTTGTCAAGAAGACCTCTATAAAGTTTCAGAAGTCTAGTCCTAACCTAATGGGAGCTAGGGAGTTTTCAGTATTTGGTATAACAAGTGTCACCGGTGTGCCAAAACCTCTCCAAAACTTCTCAAAGTGACCAAATGTTGCTAAATGCTTTTACTCACTTCTATGCTATTAGAAAAAACACACGAAATACAAAGTATTTATACTAAAAGTGTAAAAAAAAAAAAAAAAATCAACAGATACAGACAAAAGTGACCAAAATGTTGGGGGGAAAAAATACAAAAAAACATATAAAATGTGGGAAAAAAGACGACCA